>NW_028186990.1:1124064-1127569 GCF_003343005.1 Rhea americana | reverse complement strand
AAAAAGTGATTCAGGAAATTCTTATCAGGCTGACAGCATTTTTAGACTATGCAGTGCGTGGGTGAAGTGGGACTAATATTGACTTGGCCCTAATGTAGTCATCTGAGAATACATTTTTTGGTTGTTGCTGCATTCCATAAGGTTTTATCATTATTATCCGTGAAGATTGTTTTCTCCGTACATGGGAAGTGACCCCTAATATCAACTTGCCTGGGAGACACGAATATGGGCTAAAACATTAAAATTCCTATCGCATGTTATTGTTTTTTCTTTATTGTTGGGAGGAAAAGCTTTTGCAGAAATGATACTGAGCCTGACTTTTCCAGGTTGCTCACGTTGTTCACTGTAAACACAGACTCCAGGAAGCTTGGCAGTTTTGTCCGTTGCAGCGTGCCTTCGTTATTATTTCTTTTCTAATCTAGGTCACAGCTTCACATTCAACTTATTCAGTAATTTTAGTTATAAACTTTTATTCAAATATCTCAAAGTCCAGTTGCTAGCCATAGTGGGAGGAACTTGAGGATAATTTTGCCCCTTTAATTAAGAGACCTAGAAGTAGAAAAGCACTAATGAAACTTCGGTGGACTTTTCGTCATTTTACTCTGTAGGTGACTGGCTGTTTCTCTTCCAGTATAGAACACCTAGTACATGAAAATACTTTAAACAATCATCAGCTGCTGTGTCACACTGAAGCGCAGTGGCTTTTTTATTTTTAAACAGAATTGTGAAGCTTCCTCGTTAGCTGTAAGCAGCCCCATATATGAAATGTCCCAGAAGCGTTCTGATGAAAGCCAGTTTCTTGAAATTTCATTTTAAACAAACTGAGTTCTTGTAGGTCGTGTTGCTTGTGAAAAGTGGAGGTAGATACGTGAGGCAAGAAACCATACAGTTTATGAGTGGTGACCAGTACAATATATTCTGTTACCATCAAAAAAACCTTCCAAACCCCAAAGTCCCACATGTATTGATGATTTGTTTTTGCTAATCCTGCTTACACCAGTTTTCCTCAATATTTGAAAATATTTGAAGTTGAAGGATCTTCACAAACTAGTCAAGTGTCAGACTGGAAAACCGGGCTGTTGCCACCGAACTGAGAATGTTGCACCCTCTAATTCTGGCAGCTGCAAACTTTAGAGCAGTTTGTTCATTTGCTCTGAGATCCAATGATCCAATCCCGGGGAAAAAATAATAATAATAAAAAAAGATAAACATGAAATAAACTCCTCATCCATCTGTAGTGGAGTGATTTGTTTTTCGGTTAACATTTGACGTTATACAAGTCACTCTGTTTCTTCAAAGTTGTCCTGTCAGGGATATTTAATTGAGTGGTAAAGAGCCTAAGAAAGGAGGAAGAAGAATCTGTTGCCAGGTTTTTGTTTCTTCTTACACATGTGTTCAACATGTAAAACTCCCCTGCGTTCTTCATGAGGATGATGACCATTTTAAAGAATGCTCTTCTTTGCAGGAATGAAAGCTATGATTAAAATAAAATAACAATGGGGGAAGATGAATTATTGGGACATCTTAAAAATAAAACTCTGTATTGGAGCAGATGAAGTGGAGCTCATCCTTAAAATATCCGTGGACTCCGTTGTAACATTTTTCAAGGTTCTTGTACTTTGTTGTCTTTCAGTACCCAGTAAAATGATCTGTTTCCTGAGAGAAAAAAGCTCCTCAGTGTGGGGCTTCTGTTGCCTTTCCTGTTCAATGCACAGAGCTGTAGGTGTGTTACTTTAGCCAAAGCTTGGGCATCTTGATAGGTGTTTGAGTAATAAAGGTATATTGCGAACATGTAATTGTTTATGGCAGCTTTTGGTAATGGATTTGTATCCTTTTAAAGAGCTGAGCCGGCTCCTCAGCGGGTGGAAATGCCAGTGTGGAGGGACAAGCTCAAGTCGCGGGTCGCAGAGTCCCTCCGGAGAGGTAAACTGCTCGTGCTTGGGCAGGGTGCACGCTGCGTGCCTGGCTCTGGGGACGTGCCTTCGGCAGGCAGCTGGCGATGCGTCTCGCCTCTGCGGTGACAGCTTTTGGAACGGACATCTCCTGCTTTATGTAACAGGTCTTGGATTAAATGACGGAGAAGCACACACCTGGAGCGTGGAGAAGTGAGATTTTTAGAGATGATTCTCCATGCCCTCTTAAAAGAGCTACCCTACCCTAAAGTTATTCCCACTTTTCCGCATGTGTAGTTCCTCTTCCCTTCAAATCAGTGCAGAAATGATTTTGCACTGCATAGCGATGCAGAAATTCTGCCACTGTAGCTCTTCACCAGTCTATCGCCAAGAAAGAACTTGCTGGCAAATTAATTTTGGTGGGATTTTTAAAAGTGCTGAAGGGACTGAAGCCTGAATTCCTATTGAATGTTAATGGGAGTTGAGGCTTAGCACCTTAGATCTTTGAGATTGCTGAAGTCTAGGGCATTTGCTGAGGGGAAAAAAGTGGAAGATAGATGTATACACTTGCTCATGAAGTGTCAGAAGCAACAAAAGAAAATGGGGTGCAGCCCTAATTTTACTGATAAATTGGGGGTTCCATTTTTGTCCACTAAAATATGGAGTGAATGCATGATGATGTTAAAATGCAAACATGTTCTCCTGTGTGGTAAGGAGCCATGCTTATAAGAATGTACAGCCCCGCAGAATGGAGAAATTAAAATTCTGCTCATTTCATGCTCTCCTGAAAGGCTCTGAAGCTGTAACAGTAAGTTTTCAATTTTGACAGAGGAATTAGACAGATATTCCCACTTGAGGAATGCTTCTGGAAACACATAATCGGTGAAGAATCCTTATTTATTTTTGGTGCACAAGAAAGGCAGCAACAGCTTGCCCTGACCTATCAGTCTAGGTGTAGCAAGCTGCAGAGCTGAGGCGAAGGTAGGATTCACCTTGGCTCGCTAACAGCCAAGCTTAAAACCTTTTACATGGGAAGTTACAGTAAATGATAGTTTTGGAATTTCTCCATGGTATGTAGATGCAGAGAGCTGAGCCAAACACTGTCCTTGTTGAATCAGTCTTGCACAAGGAGTTGTGATTTGCTCAAGTCAGACTTACTGCTGGCAGTGCTGTAGACAGACTTTTTCCAGAAAAGGGCTTGTCTTCATTAGAAAATCAGGTCACTAACTCGACTCTTCCTTCCAAACTAATAGCTTTGCAGGCAAGGACAAGTTGCTTTTAACATTGTTTCGGCTAGCTATATCTGACACCTAGTTTCAAGTGCTGTAACTTAGTTTTCTAGTAAAGCTCTCTGTGCCACGTGTTCACAGCTTTTAGGATGGGCTTGTATTACAAATGCTGAAAGACACTCTGTGTGAGTGGCATTCCTCAGTGTCTAACACGGCTGAAGATGCCTTTGCATTTAGTTTTTCCAGTTCAGATGCCCTCTTGAGGATTTTTCTGAAGCTCAGTGGGTGCCCTACTACTGACTTCACTAGAAATTAAATCAGACCTGTATGACTCATCTTTAAATGTCAATCACAGCATGCAAAATCTTGATTAAGTCTTGCCCG
>NW_028186990.1:1029811-1123969 GCF_003343005.1 Rhea americana | reverse complement strand
AGGCTTGTTTTGTTCGTGTTGTTCTGATTGGGACCAATCGCTATTTGATCTTCCACTAGCTACATAAAAAAAAAAAAAAGCTTTAGACTTTAATGATACTCCTCCATTTAGACGTACTGTGGAAGATGTTGTGTAAATTCTTTCTTCGTCTGCCACCTCCTTCCATGAGCAGCACAGAAGAGGAACTGCCAGCTCTAGCGCTGCAAACCCAGTGCCTCACCTGAAAGGAGGAGTTCAGCTTTGCGCTCTGCTTGCTCTTTCGCAAGGCTAAAAGTTAGCATTTCGTGTTTCCAAGGCATGCAGTAAATACTTCTCCCAGGCCTAGCATTCCACTCTGTGATTGCTTGAAATTGTCCTCTTTCTTGAATACTTTCTGTGTTATCAACAGGAGCCTGCTTGGCAGACAGTTTCACAAACAGAGGGCTGTCCGTGTTTTGCCTAGAATTTGTTACTCAAATTCCTTCTCAGAAGCATATGTCAAAGGATAGCTTTTTTTTCTTGGGGTAGGGTCATATAGTGTTTCCTCAGTGCAGTTATTCTTTATTTTCAATTCCTGTTCTTTCTCTTGTAATGGAAAATCTGTAACAGGTGGCCACAGGCACACCAGACTTTCATGCTTGGGAGCATAAAGGACCATATGCTGTATGATGGCATGTATGGAGATAATAACTTGTAGGAATAGTCAACGAACTGATATGCAAAGCAGGAGCTGGCATGAATTGTCAGTCCGAACTTGACTAACCTAAAATTTTCTCCAGTCTCAACTGTGCTTAGTTGTCTTTGTTTGGCTGCCTACTAGCTGGTGTCAGCTGGAAGCGAAATTTTTTCAATTTATGAGAAGAATGTTCTGACATTTTTACCAGACACCATGGGTGAAATCCGGGATCCTTGAAGTCAGTTGGACTTTTGCCATTGACTTTATTGTGGCCAGGATTTAACTGCCTGAGAACAGTATTGCTTGGTTCTGGATAGGATATGTTCAGAAAATAGCAGCGATCTTCAAGACAGGGATTTTGCGGAGATTTTGGGCCACATTCTTTGTTGGTGTAAAAGACTTGAGTAGTCTTTTTTCCCTCCAGAAGAGAGGATGATCGTGCTTATCCTATGTAAGCCTTCTCTTTTTAATGTTCTCATGGTAGTGGTGACTTGCTGTTGACCTTTAGTTTCTTTTCTTCAGACTACTTGCAATAATATTTAAAATTTTATTTTGGAAGAGCTTGTTTGCAAATATATGAAATAACAAAAATAACATTGATTTTTAACTGAGTGTAACCTATGCTATATAGCCTTATTTACCCGGTGGTCCTACCATTCATCCTTCAGCCACTAACTTATTATATTATATTATATTATATTATATTCCTCCTGTGTATATCTAAGTTGGTATCAGGAGTTATAGTGTCTGTATCTCCCATTTTTTTTACCTTATTTCCAATGTGCTAATCTGAATTTTAATTCTACGTTCTGGGTCTTTGCCAAGATGTGCTGATTTTTTTTTATTATTATTATCGTTGTTATCCCCCCACCTCCTGACCCTGGAGGCTATTTAGCTTTAGTCCTTAGCTGTTAAGGAAAAGAGAGGAGGAAATCATATGAAAACATATATGAATATGAAAACATCGGAAATCTGAACATAGTCAAGAAATACAGCATATTCAGTCAAAACATGCTCTTTTTACAGAAAGACTTTATAGATAGTGTTGGCTGCTTAAATGCGTGCCAGAACTGTTCATATGAGAAAAGTACAAGTGAAAAGGGGTAGGTTGGATTAGTTGTAAGAAACCTAACCTCTTCCCCCCTCCCCCCCGCAATGAATTCATTCAGCAGTTGAAGATCTTACACACTTTCCCACTCGCACAAGTGCCGTCGGAAATGCTTATGAGAAGATCGCTCTAAAGGCCAGAAGCAGCAGCCCAAAATGTGCATGCAGAGGGAGGTATTTTAAGAGGCAGCGAGGAGAAAGCAGTGATTTCTATTAAAGGATGTATACACTGGAAAGCATGCGTATTTTGTATGCAGGGAAGACTTAAGTTACTGTTTCTCATTGTAGCTTCTTATTTAAAGAGTTGTGTAATTACAGGGAAAAAATGGCTGATAATTTCTTCCTGTAATAGAAATTACGCAGATCTGTGTATAATCGCAAGCTTGATGTGGTTTTGAAAAATTATTTAATTTGTAACTTTTTTTTTCAAAAGACATCCCACAAAACACAACTTTTCTCTGCAAGTAATTTTAGCCTGTACACAAGGGCTTGCACTTGTCTGTCAGTCGTACCTTTCAGTCCATCAGTCCTACCTTTCATGTGCGTGTGTGTGACTCCCCGCGGATGGACTCGACGGGTGGAGGTAGGGACACGAGCTGAAATGGAAAATGAATTAGATTCTTAGGCTGTGGAAGGGGGAACATTCCTGCACAGAGAAGCGACTCTGGAGATAAGTTTTAATTTCCTGAGCTCCAGTCTCCTCTATATAGGAACATTGAAAGACTTCCTTCCTGACAACCAGCTCAAGCCAGGGGCTATATTAAATGACGTGTTTCTGTATTTAATTGCATGCTTGTGTATGTATTTGCATACTTGCAGTATAAATACAAATAGTTTATCTGTAATGATAGAAATCAGCTTTTGAAGTGTGTTATGTGTATATTATGGGCACATGCCCATGCATCTGAGATGTCCCAATACATCAAAATCTATTAAGACGTCTATAGAAGATGTCTTTCATGGCTTGTCTCTTAAAATAAAGAAGAAAAAAGAAGAGCCCACGACCCTTCCCCAACCATTTGTCTTGCATTTTTAAGAAGAGCTCAGTTATGGTGTACCTTTAAATACCATCAGGTCACAAAGGTAGATGTATTACAGCTCTCTAATGCAAACATCTCCTGTGTATGCAGTATTATTATACATTCTGCAACTGCTTCTATTCTCTTAAGGTCTCATTCTGCAGTGATTACTTAGACAAAACTATGAAGTTCACTCTGAGCAATAGCTTAGTAAGCATTTCAGGAGAAAATATTAGGAAGTATTTTTTCTTTCTTTACAGAAGGCACAAAGCATTTAAAAATACATATGGTGTATTCTATGTCAACCAAAATTCTGCATTTTCAAGAATTAATTTCATAGCCTCAGAATGTGTTTTCACAATAGCAAATAATTTCTAGAAAAATTGTTTTAACTTTTTTTTTTTTTTTTTTTTTGTGAATCCCACAGTTTTTCTTTATATGTTGTGGGATCTTGTGATAAAACAATATGTCTAAATAAGTAATACTGTTCTAGGCAGAACTACAGTGCAATTTACCTTTGTCTTTTTAAAGTGTTTGAGCCCAGACTAGCATTTAGATCTTCAAAACTCCAAAATAAAATAACTTATATCCCTCACTGCATTTTGTAAAACAGAATCAGAGTTAAAATTTTTACTGAACTGTTGTATGTTTATCAGTTGAGCTACTGTAATTTTAGAATTTACTTAAATACTCTGAGCTTTTAGTATTATAGGTTTTAATTCTACTTATACGTTTGGAGAGATATACAGCATAGCTTTTTATCTAATCAAATTTTTTTAGTAACCATTCATAATTAAGCATTAGCCCCGGAGTTTCTTTTTCCTAGTACAATTAGAGAATTTATGTGTGCTTAGGTAATTTTAAAAAGCACAAAATGTGAATGTATCTATGGTATAAAAGATCAAAAATGATTCCCAATTATTTCTAAGTCAAACAAGCATATTTTTTGTATAAATGGAACTTTATAGGCTATGTAGCCGTTTAACTTGTTCTGTATAACAGCTTTGGAGAAAAGGAAGAAAGCCGTAAACTTAAAGAGATTCTGATGGCGCTAAAGTGTTGCCACGCAAATCATAAAAGATGAGTCAAACTGTAATTATAAAGAAAAGCTATGATATACTTCTACTTATGTGCTGTAACTGTTTTGGGGTTGCTGAAGCTATTTGTGTGTAAAGTCAGCTGTGGAAATGGCTTGCTACCTAAAAGCTGTGGTTCCTACAGCCTGGCTGTTGTGGAGAACTTTTTCTGTGAAAACACTTGTAAAGTGGAACATCTGAAAAATATGTTCCATGCAAAATGGATCTTCACACATATTTATTTTGACATTTAGGTTTGATTTGGGAGAGAGAAGGAGAGAGAAGATTCTGAAATAGCCTTTCACAGATGGCTTGTGCTGATTTTATTATTTTTTTTTAATGCTTCTTTGCATTTTTGGTTTGAGGATTTTTTTTGGTATGTGTTTGTAGACTTGTCAGTTCCTCTCTTCCTCAGATCACATCTCTGATTATTTCTGACATGCAGTTTTGTCCTTTTTTCCAAAAGTTGTTATTAAAAAAAACCCCAAAATAAACACACACACACACACACCCAACCCAAAGTACAGTTTCTTATAATGGAATTTTTTTGGCTCTAAGTGACATACTTTATGTATTATGTGGATTTTTATAATATGGTGGAAAACTTTCCAGAAAGCATCAAATTCTCCCACCTTGACTTGTGTGACATTCTGTGGCTTTAGCAATGAGTAGGTAGGTGGTGGAAGGTCAGAGACCTGATTACCTTCAACAGGGGGAGCACCTGGTCGCTGCTCTGCTAGACCTGTGCAGTACCGGCAGTGTGTTTCTGGCCTCCCTTCCACAGGGCTGGACTTGACCTTTGTAGTCTTTACTGATGGAATGTCCTTTCCAGGTGCGAGACAGGAGCGAATTGTGAGTCCGCCTGTTTTCTTTTGAAGGTATTGAGTGAAAGAAGTTGCCAGTAAGTTAATTGCGATTGTGAAATGTGTCTGAGAATGAGGCTTATCCGTGTGTGAGGAGTAAAAACTAGGCAGCACTGGAAAACTCTTCTTTGTGAAACCTTTGTGCAAAATATTGCTATGTTCCAACTTTACTTATGAAATGAATATTCAATATATTCAGATATTTTTCTTTACAGAAACCAGATGTTGAGCTTACATTGAATGCCACTAGTGATACCTCTCTTATTTGTTTTGTTTTTAATCCCAGAAGAAGTTAGCTGTATACAACAAGATGCAGGAGTCTCTGGAAGTGACCCTTCCCAGCAAGCAAGAGGAGGATGAGAAAGACCAGCCTGCTGAGATGGAGTACCTTAACTCTCGCTGCGTCCTTTTCACTTACTTCCAGGGAGATATTGGTTCAGTAGTGGATGAACACTTCTCAAGAGCTTTGAGCCAAGCCAGTAGCTTCAGTCCAGAAACTGCCCTTTCAAAGAGCAAGGCAGGGCTAAGTCCTCTCTGGAGAGGTAAGAGGAGCAGTAACTCGTTCTCTGTCTAGTGTACTTAATCTACTTCATGGTAATGCAGATTGCATTGCAGGTGACATTTTACTTCTCTGAGGAGGTAGAAAAATTCCCCCAAATACAAAAGAAATGGGGAGCTTCCTGGAGCTGACTATCAGAAGTGTTAAACAGGGAAAGAGGCCAAGAGTGAAAGAAGCAAGTATTTCCCATTCTTCACATAGCTAGCGGCTCAGCTAAGGCCTGGGGGGAATGGGCACAGCTCATGTGGCTTCACAAACATCTACTGCAAGATCTGAGGCTCATTTTTAAGCTCTAAGGGTGAAAGTTGGCCTCTGAGGCAACAATGAAACTGACTGGGATCCTAGCGTTGAAGTGAGGAGACCTGGGCAGCTATCTTGGGTGACTTTGTCGGCTGAGTAAAATTCATCTACGGCTGGCTCTCCAAGCTGGGAGATCAAGCACAGGCTGGAATAGGTCTGGGGGCAAACCCTGGCCCACATGGCTGTGGTGGGCTGCAGCCACGTGGCACAACGCATTCCAGCCCACCCTCTGGCACAGCTTGCAGGAGGGATATGATCATTATTACTGACTTCCTGTATGTAAAATGGGGGTAATAATACACTACTTCCTGGCAAGCAAGCGAGTAGAAACATGGTAGGTAATGTGAGATATTTGAATACCAGTGTAATGTTCATGTCTCATAATGCATGTAAGCCTTATGAATATAACGGGGTGATCTTGACAGACAAAATAGGTAGACCTTATGGATAGAACTTCAAAACTGGTAGCTGGAGAAAGCACATCAATAAAACTATTTCCATTTTGCTGAATGTGGTACTCAGTACAGTTATGTATTTGAAGGACTGTATTAATTCTGATCACCCTGTTAGGTGAAATGAGTGCTGGCAAGAGGTCTGTGAACTAAGTATAATGAGTAATGATATTCCATCAGATGGAACTAGTGAGATACCATGAAGATCCTTGCAGGAGTAGAGTTTTCATAATTAATGGTGCTGGGGTGAGAGCATATTAACGAAAATCATGGATTAAAGAAGAGAGAGAGAGGACTTTTGTATACCACTGTGAAGAGAAAAATAATGCAGGACTTGCTTTCCCGAAAGATGATGACAAATCTGAGGAAGTTTAAGTAAAGGTCAGCACAAGTGGCTAGGGAGCTGGAGGAATTTATGGCTTGAGCCGGGACCATTAACATTAATGGGAAATTTTCCATAGACTCTACTGAGGGCAGGATTGAACCCATGCTTACTAAAAAAGAGATTGGAGCATTTATGAATGGCCCAGACAGGCTATAAATGTTTCAGAGACGGGATCAAGGCAGTCACCAGAGAGCAGTTCCTACGGAGGACCCTCTTCACTGAACTTTCAGACATGCTATACTGTCTGGGAAGGGGGAGGATCTTCTCCGTGGCCTGGGACATCCCCTGCTGTTTTTTCCTGACTCTCCTGTTGTCACAGAGCCCTCCTCAGAGGGGTCTGCGGGGGCACAAGGTGTAAGGGTGTCTCAGCCATGTTACTGCCTCACCCGAAGTACCCCGTAGCATCAGGGTGCGATGGAGTTCTGCTTGTCCTAATAAATTCCAAAATAAATGGGATAAAGTAAGGGGATATGCCTGCCCTCTGCGGTCGTTGCACCTGCTGAAGCAGTGTAAAAATCCCGGGGGAGGCTGCCGAGGAGGGCTGCTTGATTCTGCAATGTGAACTCTGAGAAAGTCGAGAGTATTTGTTTCTCAAGAGAAGAGGAGCTGAAAAGAGTCTTATCGGGCCCAAATGAGTTTCTCAAAAATGTCCATTTGAAAAGTGGGCAAAGGGTTTTATTACTGTCTTAGTCTTCTGCTTCATGTATGGTTGTCAAAGACATTCAGTTACAGTAAATGCATATGAATTTCTATCCCCTTACTTAAAGACTTTAAAATATCATTAGCCTGGAGATCTCTCATGAATGATCTTAATTGGTGGCCTGAATTTTTGTCAACAAATTATTCAAAGATCAATTGAAAATGAGGCTTTGCATTTGCAATAGCTGCTTGGAAAGATAAAAAAATTAACGGGAAGTGAGTGGGAATGGACTGGCTGTTCAGCTCATTGCATTATCTCTCTTTTACCATGAAAGGAAGGATTAGCAATGTCTTCTGTTTGTTCATCTGTTTTTTTTTTTAATTGTCATGATGGAAAAATAAACTATAATTTCATCTTAAAGGTGAAATTGTGCATTTTTGGTATCAAGAAGAGATTGAAGTCTTTTGCAGGGACTATACTTTAAAATCAATGTAATCTTAATGGTATTTTTATCAACTTGTTTTTCCTAGTTGAAAGTTTTTGGTTCTCTACTCACTCCCACCTCCCCAACTGAAAAGTATTGTTGTACTACAGAAAATTCCGTATATTGTCCATACATAGCATGTGGGCTTTGGCATGTTTTCAGTGCATGTTGGCCAGCCACTATTAACATTTGCATTAGTCACTACTTTGTGGTATTTGTGATATTGCCATCCCCCTCTGCCTCTCTGTACTTAGAATAGAAAATTGTGGTAACTGTAGTATCTTTCTTGGCAAATAGTTTTTGCTACATTTTCCTCCTCCTACCTCAAGAAGCCAGGGGAAGCTATTAAGTTTTCTTTATCAAGGAAAATGTTGAAATGTCTTAATTCTTCATCACTATTTAGAGGACAGGCATCTGACACAACAATATTCATAAAGGCAATTGACTGCACTCACTGTTTGAAAGCTAGGGAGGAAAGGAGCACCTTAAAATGTGGTGTGAATGTATGGTAGTTTGGGCTTATGGTTCAATGCAGAGATAGTTGTTGTTGTTGTTGTTGTTGCACACCTAATGGTTATTAACATGCAACTCTCTGGGTAGAAGAAGGTTTTTTGCTCATTTGTATAACATAGATGGACACGGTATTTCCAGTGACATGCCTTCTAGTTAACCAGTCAGGCCAACTGCTTCCCCTGCAGATAAATTCATTACTCAGTGTTACAGTGGGGCTGGTAGGTGACCATTTCAGCCAGTAGTAATGGCTTTGTGAAATGGGCACTAGTTCAAAATACTGAGAAGATCAAACATAGTTACTATGGCCTGGACCTATTGAATGATTGGTAAAGCCAAGTTGATACACAGTCTGGGATGAATTCATATTGGCAAATCCAGTGGTTTAAAGTCCTCTCTCCTAGTTTTACAATCATCCTACAGATGCTCTGTGGTTTTCTGTGCTTTTCTTCTGATGTGAGATTGTTTGTGTTTAAGACTTTTCCACCCTGATAACAACCAGAGAGTTTGCAAAACCTCTCAAATGTAAGGATGAATTTTTCAGAGTACCAGCAATGAATTGTCAAGCTGTGTTTCTCTTAAGTAGACAGGAAAATGCCAAACTGGACATGAAACAGCTTGAGGTTGGGGTTTTTTGGTTTGGGGTTTTTTTGGGGGGAGGAGGGGTTCTTTTTCCTTTGTTTGGTCTTTTTGTCAGCCCCACAGCCAACACTCCACACCTTGTATATGCACTCTGTAGCTCAGCCTAATCACTTGTAGCAAGGAACAATTTACAGACAAGGAACAGCACCAGTTTCAGAGGGATGCTGAGGCTTCCATTGTATGCCTGAAGCTTTCTGCAGTCCTCTAGTATAAATTACAACAGAAATACAGCTCAAAAAAAAAAAAAAAAAAAAAAAAAGACCTTTTTAAGGAAGCCACGTTGAAGTGCAGTTTGCTAGATAACCTTCCAGCTCTGCTCTGAAGCAGTTTGGCTCAAGGATAACTTTTCTACTTTTGTCTATAATATGTTTGCTAGAGTCATTTCCAATATTAGAAGTTAATCAAGCTTAATAAACTGCCTAAATCAAAGACAATTTATGCATGGAAAAACTTCTTTATTTTAATGGATTCTGAAATAGACATGCAAGCGTCCTAATGATGCAGTCAGAAAAAGCTTTTACAGTTTTTGTTTCCAAAATATTTTTGTTTAAAGTAAGCAAAGTTCAGAGGCAGGAGTGTTTGAAGAATCTGTTCATTCTCAGTGATGTCTTCACCTAAGTCTCATTCCAGTTTCTTGTTAAACAAAGTAAAACAAAAGGTCATTTAAAAAATTGATATAAATATTTTTGTAAATGTTATGTGAGGAACAGAGGATTCCTTGCCTTGTCAAATATTAAACTTCCCTGGCTTATTTCTCCATAGGCCATTTTTATGACTTTGTTCTTTCCTCAGAGGTAAAGTCCTACATTTTTATGTTTCCATCTTTGACCAGAAAAAAACTATTTGAGCTGAGACATATTGCATGAAGCAGTACTTTCAAACATCAGATGGCAAGAGAGATGTGAGAGTGAAGATGCTAATACTTTCCTACACATCAAAAACACTAACCACTCCTTCGGAATAGGAATTTTTAGAATGTGATTTCATAATGTAGAGATATTGGAATCTGGTTAAATAAAAGTTGAGCCCTAGCTGTAAGAGGCAGCAAATCCTTTATTTCAGACAAAATCTTCTTTCAGTTACATAGGTGGGTCAGTGTGTCTGATCCTATTGGACACAGGGCAACATGATATATTCTATAAGGGACTAATGTAAGATGAATTAGATATGATCTCTTCCCCATCAAAGCATGCAATTAATTTGAAGAGATCTGGTATTCTCCCATTAGCCAAATGTGTCTCATATTCTGCAGTACGAGCTGGCTGTCTGTCCTCAGAAGCATTTATAGTCAAAACAGCTGCCTTTCTGAATGGTATGTTGTAGTTTGATCAGGAGTTAGGATCCTCATACTGGAATTACTCGAGGAAGCTTGAATACAGTATTATGAATGTGAGAGGGTAGATGATCCTTTTTTCCCCTCCCCCTTTCGTCATTCAAATATGTTGTTCAGCTTCATTCATATTTCATTTTCCCCTTCTGTTCTTCACCAGAAAGCTCAACAATTTCAAGCCAAAGGAGCAGTTTCCCAACTTCATTTTGGACCAGCTCTTATCAGCCTCCTCCTCCACCATGCTTAAGTGGAGTGCACCCTGATTTCCCCGTTACTGCACCAGGCACCTTCCCGACACCAGATCCCAGCAGCTGGCCAGGGCACAGCCTTCATCAGACTGCCCCACCTCCTCCCCCTGCTGCATCTGAATCCTGGCATTATCCTTTAGCATCTCAGGTGAGCCCTTCGTATGCACACATGCATGACGTATACATGCATCGCCATCACCCTCATCCACACATGCACCATCACCATCCCAGCTCGCACCGCGACCCACGGTACGGGTCCCTGCTGATGCCTTCAGTACGTGCAGCCAGGATTCCTGCTCCCCAGTGTGACGTGACAAAGACAGATCCCGCTGCTGTCACCAGCGCTACCTCAGCATGGGCTGGAGCCTTCCATGGGACAGTGGACATTGTGCCAAGTTTTGGGTTTGACACAGGTAAGATGGTTCGATTGTGTCTGTGACTTGTTTTAGCAGGACACACTAAGCAAAGAAGTGGACTCTGCTGTTGAAGTAGGGCTTGTCCTCAGAGCTTTCTCCAAATGTATTTCCGGGTGAGAATCCCTCCTGAAAATGTTGTCAGGGCAGACAAGAGCTGTGAAATGTCCAGCTCTCGCTGCCTTTTGCTGAGAGACGTTGGTCTCGCTTAACCCCAACAAGCCAAGTGAGTTGTGACGTAATGTGTCTGTGTGGTTTAAATCTTGTGGGAAATGGTTAATTAAACTTCCATATGGAAGTTTCCAGCTTGTTCAGCTAGTTCATACAGGCATTCACCAAAATATAGCTCTAATGAGGACTGGACTAATAACTTGTCAGCACGTGGGGATTGCATCTTATTGCTCTAAATTGGAACAGATCAGCGTTTCCTTCCTGTCTAATATCCAGGTGTTATTTAGAGAGACTAGAGATGCTGGTTAAGCTGTACTTGCTATCAAACTAAACTTCACTCTGTAGGGTCTAGGCAGATGTTCCTAAATTAGATTCATTTTACTGCACATTCCATAGCTCTATGACAGCCTCTGCAAACTACATCCGTTGTATTATAGGCAGGCTTTGACTTGAAGGCCACCATCTTGCGCTTTCGTGTTAAGAACAGTCTAGCAACCCTCACTGTTTATAGAGATCTTCTGTACAGGTCATGGGTGACAGTTTCCAGTGTGTCCATCCTAGAGCTTTTCTGTTTCTGCTTGGTATTTGTCTGACCAGCAGCAGTTCTTGGAGATTATTACTTCTTAAACACTTTTTGTTACTTTATTAAGAAAATTATTAGATTTGCATCTTTCCTCCCTTTCCCTTAAGATATGTTTACCTGTCTTCTTGCTAGCTCCCACAAACATTCGTCTGTAAGAGTTGCTCGCTCACTTTGGGTGTATAGGGGAACAAAGAATAGATGAAGAAAGAAAATGCTGTTTCTTGAATATGAAATAATGTGAACCCAGAACCCAATTATAACTGAGCTAACCTAAGACAGAGCACTCTCTCTTCTCTGTAACAGTGGCTGGGAACCATTAATCTCTTCTAAATACCATGCCATTTGCTGCCTCAAGAAATTAAGAAAAAACATAGTAAGGTTCTTAATACTGGATGATTTTATATCTATTAACAACTCCAGCTGTGCAGATGATACAAGAGGAATTACATTTTATGCTTTCACGTATAAAATGATAATCTACCAAGATGCGTTGCTTTGCTCTGAAGCATAAGCAGATTGCCGTTGCTGCTGATAGAGGGAACCAGCCCATCAGTCTGTCAGCAACCTCAGCAGTCCAGTGCCAGAGCTCTGGTATTTGCCTTGCCTTTCTGGGAATGGAGCAGGGAACTGGGTAAGGGGATTGTTGGTCAGGAAGAACCACTACATGGCTTGGTTATGAGAGTTGTGAGTTGTTTCAGTGCTGGGCAAGTTAGTTTGCTTACTGCTTGTTTGGTAGTAACAGTAGCACTCCTGTGCTCTCCTGCAGCCCTGAAGCAGAAGCTCGCTGCAAAGGGCTGGCTCTGAGCTCCCTCCTTAGCCCTACCCGAGCCTTGTAGATCTGGGACAAACACTGGAATGATGGGCGTTTTGGGTACAATCTGCTGAGAAGGGCTAGCTTATTTGCCCTGGGTCCTTGCGTGCACCTCCAACTGGTGTCTGTCTGGGGACTGTGCAAGTTACTCAGCTGCGGAGAGGGGCAGCTGCCAAAGGAGCGGTTCTGGGGGGGCCTGGCTTTTGGTGCTAGCTGTTCAGATCTAGCCCTCTCTGGCACTGCAGGTTTTTATTGCTCCAGGTCTATTCAGAGGATTATAGTGAATATTACCAGTCTCCACATTGCACAGAATTTCATTATGTTTGACTCTAATGTGGGGTTGCAATCTCGGCAGAGAGGCAAAAACTGAAAGGCGTGCAAGAATGTGCTGGCTTTCTCTCTCCAGAGTAGGGCAGGGATATGGTGACCAGAAAACTCCAATTCTGGAAGCGTTTGCTCATATCTCCCTGGAGAATAAAAGACATCAGCCTCTGGCATTATCAGTAAATCACATTCCATGAGCTTTAGATGATTTATATAAGAAAACTCTTTCGGTGTATCTCTAGTCATGGCTTTTCAGAACCCTTCAGATATGCAATGGATGCTTCTTTTTTCCTCTTACATACTGTGGGTCACATTTCTTTTGCTGCTGTCGCATGCGATTATGGAAGCATTTGCAGAATTCCTCACACTGAATTACATGCAATGACAATGTTGATCACCAATAGGCCAGCTGTAATTGTACCCACTTCCAGCTATATTGTTGCATCCCTGCCATGCTAAGCCAAGTATTTGGTTTTAGGAATGGATGATGCTGAATCACTTCAAAGGTTAAGGAGGGGGTGTCTCCTTGCATGCATGTAAGAGTTTAGGGATTTCTCTTTTCAGAGCAGATTGCATGGGACATGAGTGTATCACTGTTTGTGGAGCTAACAAAATATTGATCTGTCTGGCACATCTGCTTAAACTTACATGGTTCAGGTTTAGAGGTGAGAATAGAGATTGAGCTACCTGATTCCCTTTATATGTGGCTTAATCCTTGCAGTGAGTGCTGCAAATTAACCCTTCTAGAAGCTCCCATATGGGTGGAATTGAAGAAGTGGAATTAAAGAAAGCGCTAGTCTAAATCAGAATCTGTTAAAATCTGTTATGTTTGTGGCTGCTGGTAAGCAGTGTCCTTCTGAAGCTCAGGTGCCTGGGCTGGAGTATGTGATAT
The DNA here is from genome assembly GCF_003343005.1 of Rhea americana. NCBI lineage: Eukaryota > Metazoa > Chordata > Aves > Rheiformes > Rheidae > Rhea > Rhea americana. Next base: position 1,110,505 of record NW_028186990.1, on the reverse strand, counting down.
AAAAGCGTGTTAATATAAAAACTTGCTGGCCAGAGCTGCTGATTTCAGCCCTTTGCGCTCTCCGCTGGCTCCTGGAGGCCAAGCAGCATCCTGCCAGACATGCTGGGCAGTCAGTCAAGTGCATCAGCATTTGCAGGGGCTGGGGCTGCTTCAGGGAGGAGTGCGGGGCAAGTTGCCTCACTGCTGCTGCTGCCGAGCGTGCTAGGAGGATATCCTGCCCTGCTGCTGGACAGATGTGCTGGAAGTGACAAAAGAGGTTTCCTGTAACCTCAGCACACAAAATGCAGAGCAGAGTTTTGGCATATCCGAGGATTGTAATTCTATCTGAAAATTGAGGTTAGCATCCTTTTAACTTAAATTTAGGTGAGGGAAGCATCATGCTCTAGTTCCTTGACTAACAACAAAAAGTCCTCTTCTGGAAATGCCTCCGAGTCACTGTGTCGTGTTGAATGTGGGTTTGAGTGAGCACAGCTGGTTGCCCTCCGCAGAGCTATTTGTATTTACGTGTGTGACGTGTTTATCTCAATCTGTTAGTTTGGTTAGGTGTATCCACATAACCTGTATTCTGCACATGTAAAACTAGCTATATGTTGATATCTCAGAGGTGGAGAACTCTGCTGATGTGGAAATACCAAGTCATGCAGTAGAAGTGAAGATATTTTAAGAGGAAAATGTTTGTTTTATCAGCAGACAGTGGGTTAAAGCTCTTAGTGCATGGCTGCACTTGGATGACATGTTAGGACTGCACATAGTCTTGCCATAAAGGAGATGGGAATATAATGAAGAAAAGGCATGGAAAGTGTTCCATATTCAGTTCTGTAACTAAGGCAACTTTAGCTTTTGGACTGTATTCAGGGACTGCTTGGGCTTAATTGCTATACCTTAAACCTCCTTCTTATGGTTATTTCTGTTTGTTCCCCTTCTACTAATCTCTGTCATCAGTGATATCCTCCTAAACAGTTTTTTTTTTTTGTTGCAAGCTAGTTTGAACCATATGAATTCTTTCACTTTTCACTTGCTTCCATTGTATCTTGGTGGCCTTTAGTATTCAGTGTGCATTGAATGACTTCTTGATATTCTGAAAAATTTCTGCTGTCTGACTCTCTCTCTCTCCTTTTTTTTTAATTGTAAGAAGAAGGGGGAAAATAATACAAAATTGTCACCAATTTATTTTGAGGCAGCTTTGAAGGAAACTAAAAGCAGTTTATTATGTCTCTGTGAATGATGTTGCCAGGAAAGTGAGTAGCTCCTGAGCAAAAGGGAGAGATCTTTGCTAAGTGAAGAGCCTCTGACCATGTTTATATAGGCATGCCTTAGTTCAGGGGTGCCCCAGTTCTTCCAGTCCAAAGAAAAATTGCAAATATGTGTAGACTGGAGCAGGAAGCCACTCAACAGGATTTAGCATGCTATACCTGGCATTGTTTATGCTGCATGTCTATCAAAGGTGAAAGTAGGTGCATATATGTTTGACCTTGACTCATCTGCCACATGGTTTTCAGATTGCGCTTTGGCCTTCACTGTGTTAAGCTAAAGAACAATGATTAGACCGCAGGATGAACTGTTGGACAGTGTAACTTCAGTATCTGGAAATTATCTGGAAATATTCCCCTCCAAACATGGGCAAGTCACCTCTGTGTGCTCTATGCCCTGTCTATTCACTGCTGAACCCAAAACTTTTTGGACGGTGCTTAGAAATCCTCAGATATATCTATCAATATGCTGTCATATTTTAGATGACTGTTAGTAGCTTTATAGCTCTACTATGAAATACTGTCAATCATCATTAGCAAGTCAAATGATGGTACTCAAAAGGCAAGGAGCTAATGGTCAGATCTAAATCCATCAAGCCTTATAGAAGGCCTTTGAGTACAGAGAGGTCCTCCTTTGGATTTCATTATTATGTGATGGGAGATCCACGCGTAGTATATCTTCGGTTTTCACAGGTTAAAGACTGAATGAATGTGGAGCTACTGTGGTTGCAACAACATTGAAGTTAGTTGTAGTTGCACCTCCTGGCATCAGTGGTGAATTTGGCCCTAAATTCATGGTAGATCAGGTAGTATACATACACTATGTGGCTGGACAGTATATAACATAACATAGAGCAGAACAAAGCTGTCTGTATAGCCATGCTTCTTCATTTCATGAAATGTAATTAATTTATTTAGCTCTAAATGTCAAGGGACAAGTTTTGAATCAATGAGATTTAACTACCTTACTGCCTCTTAAGATATGCATCTGAACCTCTGTTTTTTACTTTTGCTGTAAATAATGAAGAACGGGCCTTCTTTGGGAAGTTTCCTCCCCACCTCTTGCTCTGTTGCCTGTATTTTAGGTTTACGCCCTGTTGGGTGTAAATCTATCAAATATTGAATCCCTCTGGAGCAGAGAAATCCCAGATAATATCACAGGTTCCAAGTCTATAATGCTAAAGCCACAACATAGCACCGCATTTATTAGATAGTCCTCACTTTTTATAAAGGAAAATGTTAGAGAAACTCGTAACAAATGCAAGCTGAAAATCATTAATTTTTCCCATGTGGAAGCACTAGCCATTCTTGGCTAAAAATCTGACACTCTGTAGGTGAAATTATTTGATATTCTTGCTTGCTGCAGGAACTTTTTCCCTCTCTTCTCTGTAAGGTGAAATGCTATAGAAATTGTAAGATCCTAAAGTGTTGCAGACCTTTTAGAAAGAGATGGAGTCTGTGGCTGACCTCTATCAGGAAAAGTGATTCTGTTCCATACTGGAATGTCCATACAGACTTTGCTAGAGGATTTTATCACACCACAGTCCTCTCCAAAGGAGGCCAAAACTAGGAAGCACACAAAGGGTTTTATCAGCATTCTTGAACTGCCTGAGCCAGTCTAAAACTGAAGTGCAGTTTAAGCCTATCCCATATAAACTGTAAAACTGAGAGCAATAGTAATGTCAGTAACAGATTCACTAAGATAGTAAGATGTGTGTGAGGGGGTTGCTTGTTTTTTTTTTTTTGTTTGTTTGTTTGTTTTTAACTGTTTATTCTAACTTTGCTTTTTGGGGGAGGAGGAAGAAACTAATGAATATATATATTTTTTCTTTTTCTTTTCTGAAATTTAGGTCTACAGCATCAGGACAAGAGCAAGGAAACTTCTTGGTTCTGAGGTTCAAATATAACTTAAATCCAGCTACAGCTGGAGTCACTGCAGCTGGGAGGGCGATATCCATGACTCCTTCTGCATGGGGCAAAGGACACACTATGAAGATGAAGAGCCAACCATTCTGGTTTTGCTATTGAGCCTTTTGTTTGTAAGGCCATTTATGGGTCCCACAGTGTCGAAGAAAAAACCTAGCTTTTCTTTCTTTCCTCATCTGAGCCTGCTGCAGCTGGGCAACGTAATTCCTTTCTGCTCCTTTAACAGTGTTTTGTTTTGTTCAGCTTGATATTTTTATGAACAGTCTCAATTGTCAGGAAAAAGACTCTCCCTTGACTACAGTGCGCCTCCTTTCAGGAATACAGTATTTTGTAGCTCTTTGTGCATCTATTTTTGTAGAAATACAGAAAGTTTGAGTAAGGATTGGTGGGCTATTTTAGGATGACATATTTTTTTTAAAAAAATGTAAAATTGTTAAGTTCTGTTTAAAGAACTTGCTCTCAGAGAAGCACTGGCAAAAAATGTATAAAATGCTATTTTTAGATGTCTGTGATGTGTTTGTGCATTTTGGGTTTTTTTGTTTTGTTACCTCAAATGTCTATCTTTCCCTTCTTTTTGAAGAGCTAAGCCTGCCTTGTTTCCACATTACTAGATTTTTGATATTTTTGTCCTTGTGTTCTAGCTTACGCAAGTATAATTCACACCTAAAGTTTCAGCCAAATATTTTTCCTGCTGGTGTTAGATTGTAGCAAGGGTGTCTTTATTTTCTTGCCTCTGAAGATGGCTTTGCGCTGTGCTGATTGTAAGGAACTTGCAAACGCCTTTAACCTGGAGCAAAGCCTGGGGTTATAAGAACTGCATTTCCAACCCACTTGTTCTTTCAAAATGGACCAAATACTTGTACGGATTTAAATGATATATGAGTTAGGGCTTTGCCCATGATCCATTGAAGCTGATGAACAGAATCTTCTATGAGTTATGTTTCAGGCCCTCCTTCTATAGTGATCATAAATATTGATATACTCATATTTAAACTCATGAGGCAGGACTTTCAGCTAAACCATTTCAAGGGTGATAATTTTTAGCATGAATATTCAGGAAGGAAATGTCAGTTTTATAAAAATGTTTACAACTTGTGGAAAGAAAATGTTTTTTCAACTGGCCTGATCTCTCTGGTGTCCGAGTACCTCACAGAAAGCATTGAAGTTTTCAACTCTTGTTGACTTCATAAGCTAGCTGTATAACCTAGGACTTGCTGGGATACCCCAGCTGCGGCTCTTGAATTTCATAAGGAGTTGCACGTGCTCAGCGTGCACAAACGATGGGCTTTGCTGCTGTTTCTGGGTAGGAATCTGAAGTTGGAAACTACATCTAGCTCCAGCACTCTGCAAGATGCTTGCAAAAGTCCATTTCTGGCCTGGGCCTCAGGTCCAACGTGCATAATGAGGACTCTAGTTGAAGCCAGCATAAGTGCGGTCCAACCTTGAATAAGGGCTGCAAGATTGTCCTGAAGAGCCCAGCCCTGCGATAGGCTGGTGTGGGTCAGCCTGCAAGCCCAAGCCTACTGCCTCCAGCCAGGGGACACCATAGCAGCAGGTGCTCAGGTGGGGCTGAGTGCAGCAGAATCAGGGCCCAAGTCGCCTGATCCTAGCTTTTGTTTGGAAATGTTGCCTTTCTGCTCTATGCACCTTTAGTGAATGATGTCTTTAGGATCCCTCTGTAATATTTCACAAGGCTCTCATAACCTATTATTTCCTGCTACCACTGTTTTCAGACATCCCTGTTTAAAAGACAAACCAGCCACACAGGAACCAAGAGCTAGCTACATGACTGAGATAAGGAACAGTTTAATTTTAAGGCAGCAAGCATTATAAATGTTGATTTGTCAGGTGGAGAGCACATGGATCTCTGTGTGAATGGGAGAGGGGGAAGTCGTGGACTGTGCATGCTGCCGAAATTCAGTCCTCTGTCTGTGTACTGCTTTTCTTCAGACATTAGGAATTTGACACAGTGAGGTGCTGAGCATCTTCCCTTGCCACATGAGATGGCTTGAAGTGCTGGCACTGGGGACATCAGGATTATAACCCAATTTGGCAAGACCCTTAAGTGCGTATCTTGATCATTTGAAGTCTGAGAAAGCATAAGAGGGCTGAATGGGCTGTGCTTAAACACTGTCTTAAAAAAAAAAAGCAATGGGCTGTAGTTTCCATGTTGAAATGTGGAATTATTTTTTTTTTCATCTTTTAGGTTAGTAGCATTTCTTCCTGTCATGAAATTCACTCTCACTACAGTCCTGTATGTTATCGCTGTTCTGGTGGAGCTAGTTCCTCAATTGGTCAATGAATTAGTAATGGAATGGGAAAACCATTCTGAGCAATAAAAGCACCCACAATTTGCTTACTTATCAGGACAGTATAGTTCAGGAAATATTTCAAGAATGACTTCTTGAGATAGCTAAACATCAGGAATTTCTGGCAGTATTAGAAATACTGGAAAAAAAAGTCCGAACTATTTTTTTTTCCCTCTGGACTTGGCAAAGCTGGAAGGCAAAGAGGCAAAACATCTCCAGAAAAGCAACGAGAAATGTGATAATCAAACTCTCTGAACTTCAGGGAGTGAGAGTTTGGGGGAGGGAGAAAAGCGAAAGGAAATGCAAGTTTTTTTGAGTTGTACTATGTTTGAATTCCCTATATAGTTCACCTATGTCTAGCAAGAGCAGCCAGTCCATTGCCTTCCTCTTTGCAAGTCTGGATGATAAAGGACCTTCTCCTATTCCCCACAGGTATTAACACAGAATCAGGGGACAGGAAAGAAGCAGGCCCAGAGTTTGCACTGGAATCGCTTTCTGGGTTGTTTTGTTGAGTTTGTGGGTAGAGGGGATGAATATGTGGTGAATCTGTTGCCTCTTTCTTCCATCTCAAGGACTACTGTTACGTGCCCGATTTCCACTGCTGAACTTGAGTATTCTTAAGGAACTCTACAGGCTCTGGGAGACAAGTGCCAATGAAAACCTACTGTTGTCTATAGCCATTTATGCACCAGTCAATCAACTTTAAAAGTCAAATAATAATTTTTTTTCCACCCTCCTTAGTAAGTAACATTCCCCTGTATTTAACAAGTGAGCTGAAAATAAAAATTCCAAGTCCATACCAGTAGCCCTGCTTGTCTAGTCTAAAATTCGAAAGACAGGAAAGAAAAAAAAATCCTTTCCTGTGACAAACTTTTCAGTTGAATTCAGCAGATTTACAGCAGATCTCTCTCTCTCACACACACTTATACATACACGCACAAATGTGCTTATGAGAAGCAGATGCTACGTTAGTATTGTTCTTAAAAGAGGAGGAGAGTACTCACTCGCAACGTTGCAGTTATGGCATACTGATGGCAGTGAGAAGGAAACAGAAATGTTAGGACTGCTCAGGCTTCCACAGATAGGAAAAACAAGCCCTTAAAAGCAGGTCACAAAGAAGTCACATGTCTTAATGCATTACTAAAGAAGTTACTTCATTCTTTGTCTATGTTGAATTCTACTGCTGCCCTAAGAAAATGGATGATTAATTTTGTGAGGACCTATAAAACATGGTATACTCTGACACTATTTCTGTGAAGAAGTGGGGAAATTACTGTTTTATTTTAGGAAAATCTAATACTAAACTCTTAAAAGCTGTCCAGGATTTGATTTTGTTCCTATTAATGCTAAGAAATCTGTTGTCAATTTTTATGTCTTCTGCTTTGGAGTATCTGGGGGTTCATCTTAACCAGCAGTTTTTGAAAAGGAGGTACTTCTTTTTGTTTCGGCTGGGCATTCCCATCCTAACAAGCAGATGAATAATACAGCTGCTGATCACTCAGCAGATCTGATTTCTCAATAGCTGAATAAGCTACTCTTGGCAGTAGTAAAATGCACTTTGTTCAGATTCCTTTCCTCAGCAGACACAAATTCGGCTCAGTTATCAGATTATCTGATACTTGTTTCACAGTGTGAAAATCTGCAATGAGTGGGAAGGTTCTTTCAATCTTCTGCCTTCTCCTGCTAGAAAATATCCCTTCAAAGAAAGATAAATCTCTCTTCACAACTTTCGAAGGCACACTTCTCTCGAGAGCAGAGATTGCGGGAGAGGAGTGCCATTTTTTCCCCAACTCATAGTTAAGGTCAACTGACTTGCACATACCTAAAGATTCTGCTTTAAGTCTGTTGTTCATATCTTGCTCTCCTCCTCCTGCAATTTTTTGTGTGTATGTGTATATATATATGTATACATATATATATATGTGTGTGTGTGTATATATGTATACATATATATATGTGTGTGTATATATACACATACAAATATACATAGTTCCCTCCATTCTACCCTCATACATTCAAATGCATGTCCTTTGGAAATGAACTGAATGACATCACTAAATCTTATCTGACTATCTAAAAACATGTAGGCAGTTTATTGCTTTCTCTGTAACCTCAGGAGTGAGTGGAAATTTTCTTTACTGTGCAAAAGGTATTCAAAAGCCTCAATTTTTTGTATCATAAAGATGACTGTGCAGTTGGTGGAGTTATGTAGAGAGGTGCAATATATTGCCTTTCAGCAGACAAGCATATCTTGTTGATTGAGATTCTTTCAATTTCAGGTATATTTCCCCCCCTTTCTTTTTAATGGACCAGCAACGTATATATTTCTTTTAAGAACTTAGAAATATATATATATATATATATTTTTAATTGATTTTGTGGTTTTAAAATGTCAGCCTTTGAGCTTTCTAAAGAGTATTTGAATGATAGATATTGTGTGTGGATTTTTAAAGATGTTGATGCATGTTGTTTGGAACTGAAATCACATGTAAAGCAAGAAGGTTTATTAAAAAATAAATAAAATACTGCTTTTAGCCCTATGGGCCCAATCTGACAGTTGTGATGCAGGAAAAGGTTCCTTTAAAGACTAAGGCAATCTTATCCGAGCAAGGTCAAAATCCTCTAGGTGGTAGGAGAGCTGGGAGCAGGGGTCTTGCAAAGGCTGAGCTGGAAGTACTGTGAGCAGAGATGATCTTTTCCAGCGTTGTGTGTAGATGATTGGGCAGTCACTGCACAACATATTAAAACCGGACAATGGTGATGATATGTGCCCCTTCTCACAGGATGAACTGGCTGCTGAGAGGAATTAAAGGCATCTCTGGAAACATGTCTTAGCTGCCCTTGGTCTGCACGCTGCTTGTGACCTTGCTATTCTTGCTCTGTGGTCTCCATGACACTGTGGGGGAACAGCAGCAGCTCGGATAAAGTTCCTGCAAAATGCAGAACATTGTTAGCTCCTAATTAAGATAGTTTAGGGATAAGGGTGACTAAAACATCATAGCTACCTAATGCATTCAGAGACTCAAGCGTTCAAGACAAACTAGCTTATGTCGTTGACAATGGCAGTTTACATGCAAGAGACCTAATCCTGTTCCTCTTGGTGTCCCTGAAAGACTTCTGTGACATGGGATCATCAGGACCAGTCTCGAATGCCTAAAGTGCAGTCTACAGAGTTGGCTAGCACAAAGTGGTGGTCTGGGGCCTGATCCAACGTTAACGGAAATAAATTGGAATCAGCATTTTTCCAGCAAGCTTTGGCTCAGGTAACTAGTACCTATATACAACCAATATTTGTAGCTGTTCAGGTTTACAGTAATGTAGTAAAGTATCTGCAGAACAGTGCCGCACTTTCTCTGCTAGGTGTTTGTAGCTGTTGTTTAAAACCATCAGTCAAAATCAGGGTCCCTCTCCTCTCCCACTTCTCTTCAAACCCCACTTCCCTCAAAACTTCATTGAACTTTTTTGTCCCTCTCATCAAAACTGATGAGGAACTTTGTATAAAGAAAAGTGTCACTGTTTTAATTAATGAATAAATAATTTAATGTGAATTTTATTGTTATATTTTTATGTAGCATTTTTGGTTTGGTCTATATTTCTCAACAATTAGCTAATGCTTTCGTTTTATTCTTATGCAACTGAAGAACCCATAAATTTCTTTGTAAATTACTGCATCTTGAGTTTTTATTTTTTCATGAGGTTAATTTTTGGAGCCAAGGATTTGTCTTCTGCTGAAAACACTGTAAAACAAGTGTTTAGGATGTCCACTAAAATTGGACTGAGTGAAAGTGTATCATGAAAGGGTTTTCAGACAGAGCTCTTTCATGAAAGCAATGGCATTCTATTTCAGAGACTATCAGCTAGTTCTGCAACGCCTTTTTTTTTTTTTTTTTTTTTTTTCTTTTTAAGTTGTCTGAATATGAGAGGATATTTTACAATAAGTCCTAGTAGAATCACTGCATGACATTTCTTACTGTAAAATCTTTTTTTAACTTTATGATTTACTTGCCATGTTGACAGTAAATAGTCATCAGGTAGAACTTTTCCATGCAAGGTAAGTGCCTCAAATTGAAAATTTCTGGCAAAAAGTTCAGTCATTCTTGCAAAGCAAGCAATTTTGCCTTTGCTAAATTTATTTTATAACTTTAAGAAGTGTTTGCATGTCTATGTGCTGTTTTAGGGGCTGAAGGTTTGGCGGTTTTGATCACAGATGCATCATTTGCTGTTCCCATGGGAAGGGGGGAATCCAAGCTTTGGCCAAGCCAATGCCTTTGAAAAGTTGCCACTTGTATGTGATCAGCAGGGAGCTGTTAGAGTTTAGTTGCAAAATTATGTGACAATCCTGACCATATGGAATGTACTGTATTTAAGAGCATCAGGAGATGAGCAGGAATTTCCCCATACATCCTACTCGAGGCCATGTTTCCAGGACTGGACAGCCAGCAAGACACTGTCTCTGCTTGAGGTCAAAAATCTTCTTTCCTATGCCTTGAGGAAGAAGTGAAAAGAGCTGTCAGACAGGATAGAGAGCAAGTAAGGAGAGCAAGACCAGGAAAACAGTTAGGTTCAGAAGCTTCCTGGAAGAGAATGGGGTTGGGAGCTACCAGGAGAGAAATGGTCTTCATTGACAATGGGGATGAAGATCGGCTGGATACTGCTGAAAAATAAGCAGATATTATGTAAAGATAGATTGGCTAATACATGGAAGAAGTAGAGGGGAACATGGCAGGCATCAAAAAATACCAGAATAGAGTCAGGACTTGGTCAGAAATTTGGTATAAATTAAGCATCAAGACTTAGGATAAATATTGCAGGAAATTTCTTGCTTTAAAGAAAGCTCTGTTACACTGTGGCTTAGTCTATAAGAGAAGACATGGGATCCCTATTGCTTTAAGATGGTCACAAGTCTTCAGAGCGAAGCAAATACATTTTAAGACATACAAATGCATTGATCTAGGGGTTGAACTACCTGAACTGCTCTTACTCCTCCCTCTAACTTCTACTACTCTCACCAGAGTAGAGCTCCAATTGCCTTGCCCCATACCTTGGTTTCCAGGTGTTCCCAGGTTTTATTTTTGTGTGCTCTCATTGTACCAAGAGAGTGTGGCAGGGGAACCAGATGCTCAAGAGGATTCATTGATTTCTTACTGATTTTATTCATGTTGGTCCATATGCTCAGTTAATGAAAACTGGTACCACACAATCAACTTTAGAAACCCTACATCCATCAAGAATCTCATCTGCCACAACCACATAAATCTAGTTTAGGGTTTTATCACTTGAAAACGTGGTCCCAGTCTGGTGTCTGAGGGAGGTGCATCTCTCCATGCCTAGAGCAAGCCAGATGACCTCAGCCGTGATCTGCATTTAGCTTGTCTGGCATGTGGAGAATGCCTAGGAAAACGTGAGGAGCTGGGCTGGCATGTGCCATGCTGATGGTGGCAGGGAGCCTGCCAGCTGTGCCCCCGCACTGGGGCAGGTGGGGCCCTGCTGACTAGAGGTACCATCAGCAGCATGCCTCAGTCCTTCCCAGATATCAGAGGTCAGGCCGGTCGTCCTTGCAAGACCTCAGACTCCAAGGGGTTATGTTGCCTTTGTGACGTTACTGGCTGGGTGGAGACCAAGACATCTGGTGAGAATTCCTCACAGCTGAGCTGTGCGTTCTGCTGGGATGCCAATTAATTTAGCTGATTTCTTTTTTGGTGCTGTTGGGAGAAGCGGGGGAGTTGGATCCTGCAGCCTTCCAGTAACTGTCTCTCCTTCAGAACATCACTTTTGCTTTCTTTTAAGACAACTGAGAAACAATATTTTTAGAAAAAAGCCAGAAACCGCACTAACATCTTTGCCTTGATGATAACTGTACATCTGCAATGGTTTATCACTATGTGAAAACGAATAGGTAATAAAGTTTGATGTTGGCCGTTGCATGTACAGAGGTATCACAGGCTTTGAAAATGATTTGTTATGTGAGTGCCCATAGTAGCACCAAAGTTCAAAGGGAGGTGGTTTGTTTTTCATGCCCATTTAGTTATGAATAACACCAGCTCTAATTTCCTCCTCCCACCAGCAAGCGGAGAGCCCTACATTGGAAACCAAATATAGCAACAAAGATTTCTATATCTGGCCAAAATCTGTTCCCTTTTAAGAATAACTGTATTCTTTTCTAATGGAGAAGGATAAAGAGAAAACTCAGCTTTCAGGAACCCAGTTTCTCACTGGGAAATTCCATAGCCTCTCAAACACTGTTTTAAAAGATACAAACTTTTTCTTGGCATCTATGTAAAAGTCAACGAGGAGACGCTTATAGAGCTGCATCAGAAAAAAACTTTGGGGTTAGCAATCTAGATGAATCTTTCCACATCTTAGTGTGGGTTTGTTTGCCCTGCTTTGTTTGTCTTCTGCACAACAGAGGCAATGCTGAATGGAGATGCCAAGAGTTGCCATACTACCCTTGCCTTTTCCCCCCCCCCCCATACTTTTCTTTCTAGTCTTTTTTTTATGGAGTTTATTCACTAGTGCTGATGGTGAGTGCCCTGCTCTGCCTGGCAAGTGAGCCAGGGTGGGCACAGCCCCCACACTCCCTTTTCCTACAGTGGGAGTCAGCCCTACATGCTCACCTGTGGCCAACATTTCAGATTGGGTAGTGCCCAGCCAAGGAGTGACAAGGGATTGTAGGCTGCTCAATTCCCTGCCTGGCTAGGTAGGACAGAGGAGGAAGGAGGTCTTACAAAGGGCACAATTGTCCCAGACCTAATTCTTCATCATGTGCTCACCTGGCCACTTCTGAATTGGCTCCAATGCCACTTGAAAGTGAGTGTGTACATGAGCATCACTGGACATTTTTTAAGCTGCAATATAGGTTGCTGGGAGAAGGCAAACATCCCTTTCTGATCTTGAACAGTTTCTTTGACTTCTCTGCATCATCTGAGGAAGGTTATTCAGCCTTTCCTGTGACAACTTTATTCCCATTCCATACCACCCTCACCACCCACCCACAGGCAACTGGCATCTGTGACATGCGAACAGAAAAAAAAATCCCTTTCTCCAACGTACTGGCTGCCCTTGGTTTAGAAGCCTTGCCTCATTCATTTTCAGACTAGATAGCTGAAGGCCTTTGCTGTAAGGTAATTGGTTCAAGATTATAGACTTAAATCATCCTCCTTTGGAAATCCAGGTGGAGTGGGGTGAGGGGTTGTTGTTGACTTCGGCAGAAGCTTGGACCCCCAATCCATTTTAAAACCAGTGCAAAGAAGTGTCATCCAGTGAATATATTTGCACTGGATCTGTTCTGCCAGACATGTTACTGATGGAGTTCTAAATGAACTCTGGGAGGTTTGGAAATATTCTGTGTATGTAAATATGTAAAATATGCAAAACAAAGTTAACAGCTGCGGGGTGTACTCTCAGCTCACGTGAGAAGGCTTTGTGTAATGTTTTTTCCACTTTTTTTTTTTTTTTTTTTTAAGCATCTGTGTCTGTTCCAAGAGAATCGTTTAGCTGTGGTTCCCAGTGGACAATAGGGAGGAGGCTAGATGGGCCTGTGTGATGCCTTAAAGACTGCCTGAACTTCGTGAAGAACCTTGTGCTTTTTACTGAAACCTGCTTTCCAAAGAGCGTGTAGATGCCCTGAAGGCAGCACACAGCAATTGCTTTTTGTTAGAGGTGGGATGGACTGTGGGTCTGATCGAACTTGGCCTTTCAAAAACAGTAATGCAAGACAAAACACATAGTGCACAGCTTTTGTAGCCGTCCTCCAGTTCTTCCTTACTAGCTAGACAAAAGCATTAGTCACCAATGGATGAGTCTTAATATCCTGACCAAGTTTGTTGCTTTGGAAAGGGTGACAGTTTTTCAGCTGAGAGGGCAGAAGCCTAGGCATGCATATGATTCTACTGAAGACTTTGGGAGCACCAGACTAAGAAGAAAAGAAAGTAACTCAGAACAAGCATAGCACTACTAGACTGATCTTTTTTACCAGTTAGTTTCCTTTTAGACATCCTGTCAGAGAAGGTAGTTCATCCTCAACACACACTAGGTCTGCACTGCCTACTGAATGCCTCAGTTCTACAGGATATTTCGTGCAACCTAGCCACCTGTTGCTTTTTGCAATTTTTTTCCACCCTTACTCTTGTTTTCCAGTTCCACTGCTTAAAGGGCAATCTTCCAATCTGGATATCCAGGCACATGGCAGACCAACCCTGCATCACAGTTAGAGTTTGTGTGCACAGTTTGACCTGCCCAGAAGACATGTGAATGACAGCAGGTGCAATGCCAGTAGAAGCCTCATTTGTTTAGTGGTTCCAGTCACAGCAATTGGAAGTGTTTGGCATGAACAACAGCCTCGAGGAAAGGCCCAAGTAGAAGAGCAACATTGTTCAGCAGGATCTTGGGAGATATTTTTGATCTCTCAGAAAGAAATATTTTTACTCTGACAATGGAAGCAGCTTAGAGCATCCTACACTTGCTATTTCTCATCCTCCTCGTTCCCAGTTGATTTCATCGGCTTGGGGATGTGACTGTAAAGAGCCTAAGCATGGTGCTGCTCACTCTCAGGCCTTTCCGTCTTGCCCTCAGTGACACTGTGGTGTGAATAGGCACGAGGGGATTTTCTTACCTCCAGAGCTCATGCATATCATGCAGCATGTGCAGCATTCCTCTTCAAACCTTTGGGTGATGTATAGACTCTCTAAAGTCTCAACCATCATCCCCAGCTTGAGGGGATTTTGCTTCCCAGTATGAAATACAGTGAACAGTGATTATTAAGTCTAATGATTTGTTTGCTTAGAATGGAGTTAGTCTTTCTGGAAGTAGTCTAAGCATCTTGCAAATATTGTCTGTAGGGAGTGTGTTACCTGATTAGTACCTCCTTGGACTTTCCAAAGCAAAAAAGCTGTTTATTCATGATTCTGCTAGAGTCAGCTGCCGTCATTAAAAAAAAAAAAAAATCTATGAAATCTAGTACAGTTAGGAACCTCCTGTCCTTACCCATGTCTTAATGCAAAAAAGCATCACCATGGAGATGGGATACTCTAGCAACCTATCTAGTCTTACAGTATCTTTATAGTATATTGCCCTAGTTTAAAAAGTGACATATTGCTTAACACTTGTTTCATCAGCTCTTGTTCCGGATGACAGCTTCCACTTGTTGCAGGTATTCTGTCACTAGCTTTCCCCTACAGTGACTGAAAACTGCTGCCAGCCTGGATGATGCAGTAAAGGCTTTGAGGTCCTTGCTAAAGCCTATGCCTTGAAAAATTTGCCTGTTTGTGGCTAATGTGTTGCTTGATTAATTTGCTGCTGTTTTCCGTGATGGAGAAATAGTTGCTTTTTGTATGAAATTAGTAGTTATGAAAGAGGCCAGAACACTACTTGGGTAGAGGGCCTCAGACACACAGAAGTCAAGCAGAGACGGAAGAAACTCCAGGCCAGGATGTTGAACTTTCGCTCCTCCCCACCATAATGTCTGAGAGCTGTCCTGAAAAGACAGGTGCGACAGAAGAGATGGCATTTCTTTCTTCGCTACCAGATCATTAGGCAGAAAGTAGTTTCTTCCAGTAGTTTTGTGTTTATGTACTTTGAAGTGAGTGCTGGTCTCATCAAGCGTGGACAACAAGCTCCAAAACCAGTTGGCTAGTGATTTAGCTGCAAAAGCTGTGATTCTTCACAAGCAAACTCATAACTCACAGTGTGCACTTGCAAAGCAGCATTTGTAACATGTAGGGTTGGTAGAAAACAGGCAATGATGTCAATTTTCTTATTTGGATATGAAATATGGAGAAGCTTAGAGAACCATTGAAACTAGTAATAAGAAGACATTCTCAAGCTGCAGATCTGCTCCTTCAGAAGTTATTCCAGCCTACTGTTTCTGGCTGTATTTTAGTGATTCTTAGCAAAAGTTCTCTTTAGCAAAGGAGAAAAGTATCTGTCATCCATGACAGACATTTCTGACAATTTTCATGTAGTTGTTTGCTTCTTTGAAGAAGTCTGAGAGGAAATATAGAGAGCCCAGATCAACCAGTGTCAAAATCTCCAGTTTTCCCATGCACAATTTAATCCATCATTTCTCGGACTCTTCTGCAAATCTCAGACTTGTTATTTTCTTTATATGAAATCAGCAATCGTTGTAATTTCATGTCAGCTGGAATATTATCCCCCTCCCCCTTTTTTCTCTCCTTTTGATGGGTCAGATTTAAACCATCTGCAGGCAGATGGAAGGGAAAAGTGGAATTATTGTTTTCACCAAAAAAATTTTGCAGCTGTCAGGGTGTGTTTGACACAAGCCTGATGGTTAAAAACAAAGACGGGACACATTGTCCCGGCTCAATAACAGAGGAGCAAATGAACTCTTCATGGCCAGCTCTTACTTGGAGAACTGTGGGCTAAATGAGGTAAACAAGATCATTACTTAGCCATACTCAAGTGCTTTCCAGAGAGAAAAATTCACTGAATTATGTACTGCTTTGCTGGTCATCGGTAAAACCTTGTTGGTTTTGGGTTGGGGGATTGTCTTTCTAAGTGACAGTCACAATATATCATGTAGACCATGACATACACGGTGACTGACATAACACATGGCAGAGGCAGCAGCCATTGATTCCAGTACCTGTCATTACATATTGCTTTTATAATCCAGTTTGATTTATGACCCATCATTAGTAACTGCAGCCAATGAAAAAGCATTTAAAGCAGAGCTTTCTAGGAGGGACACCAGAAGCTATGACTCAAACCCTCCCAGTGTGGACTAGATGATTACTTCACCACTTCAGGTCTGAATACCAGTGGCTCATCTGTCACACTAGCGCTACTTCCTTTCAAAGCCTTCCTTTCTGGAGGAAGAATCATATGCATAACTTGAAGCTTGTACATGCCACTTCTCGTGTTTCTGTTGTCAGTGTTCATAAGAGTAACTGTTACTTTTGCTTGCAGCAAGCAAGACATCTTCAGGAAACATAGAGGAGTTTCCAAACTAGATTAAATCTTACTGATTTGTAGGTGTCTTTCATGTGTAACTGTGGTTGTTTATTGGCAATATGGAGTTTATAACCCTAAGGCATTCTTGGTATCATTTTTCTTCTCATTTTCTGGCAGACTTTTGCTGTGTTTTTGTGTTTTTGGTTTTCATTTTAACTACTTCAATATTAACATCAACAACATGAGCTAAGATGTTGAACAATAAAATTTTTGTCCTTCTCACCATGAGTTTTGAGAGTTATAATCCCACTCTTCTAAAGTGACGACCGTGTATAATTTCCATCTTCCAGGCTGACATTATCATGTTGGTACTTATTCATATTGTTTTTTTTCCCTGAAATAATTTCTCTACATAGATCTGTAGACAGAATGTGCTTGAGCTAAGCTACAGCTAGGAGAGTAAAACATTAAGGAAATGTTTTATTATTATCTGTCATTAAATCATCTGAACCCTTGCAGTGCACAAGTTCTGAGTTGTACTGTTGTTGGTATGCCGTTACAGAATGTGTTGTACAACAGCTCAGATTGAAAGCAATTTTGGAAACAATTATGATCTAGTTCATAAGATCCAGCTTCACACTGATCTTGGATCAAGGTTAGATGGGATCGCACTGCTACAGTTGTAGTCATTTGGCCAGTCTAGGGAAAGCACTGGAGATGTTCACATTCTTTTTTTTCCCATTATGGGGGACCGGAATTTGAATTTCAACAAGAAAAACTTGGAATTCTTAAAGTTACTGGCAATATCATCACAAGGAGCACGGAAAAGGTAGATTACACAGACTACAGGCCAAATCCTGGTCATTTTGCTCTCATTAATCCAGCAATTATACTCCTGTTAGAGTACCAAGATTTAGCCTTAAGTGCATAAAAACTGACCTATAGAAAGAACATATGAAGGACTGCAAAACCACAAAGGGAATATTTTCTGTAACTTTTGTACTGAATATACGGTTCTTGGCATGTACTATTTAGAGCCTTAGCAGGAGGATGTAACAGGCCATACTCTCAGTTTCCTTGTACTTTGTATAGTTATTTACACCTGTGCAAAATGGGTGGGAAATGTTACCCTTAAGAATTGATTATGCTCATTTGCACCCACTTAACACTGATGTAAAGGAGCTACAGAAGTGGCTGAAGGATGGAAAAACAGGCCTAGCAGCCTTAGGGCACTAGCTGCCAACTTGTTCCAGGCTCAGTAAGCCAACAACCAAACTCCTTAGCAAAAACAGTTCTATTAGTGTGTGTCAAGTCACCTCCCACAGTGAGCAATATTAGAGTGAGGCAAAGGAGCTGGATCAAACCGACCCGTCCATGTTCCCCAGCAGCTGTGCTTCTGTAGGAGTCCCACTTTCTGCATTGCTTCCTTTGAAGTGCTGAAAATATTCACTTACACATTTATTCCTTCAGTGCCCGTTGCTGTCTTTGTAAACAGAAAAGAGAGGGCGTACAAAATGCCATCAAGGAGCTAAGGTTATCCTAGTCCTTCAGAGCCATCCAATTTCAGGTGGCTTTCTGTAGGTTTAACAGATTACTTCCCATAAGGGAAATTTGGATCTGCCTTATGAGAAGTAATCTGTTAAACCTACAGAATGCAAGTCCCTCACTCACTGAGATCTCCGAGCAGGTGGATGTATAGCAATCCCTGCCTCTCCCTGAGAGGAGGAGGACAACAGGTTCAAACAAGAGAATCTGATATAAAACTAAGAAAGAAGTGGTCAGTAGTGTAGCTCAAGAGATGCTAACTTCTAAAGCTGAGAATTAATCTGTGCTACAGTTTAAGGAGAGACAAACTTGAGGCCATCCAAAAGCAATTAGTGAAGAAAGTATTGCTGGATACAAATAGAACTTGTAGCTGCCAAAAATAGCTCTTAACCTCTGCCCTTGGGTAAAGCATGGATGCACATGGCTCCTTCAAACAACCAGCTCTAGAGGCTAGTCACATCTCTTCTTCGGAGAAATACACAGCTCCATCCTGTTACCCTATCAGTGGTCTTTCAAAATTCAAATGAGAACAAGAAGACAGTTTCAAGTGATGGTTTTGACACTGTCTGTCAGCTGACTTCTTAGAGCAGTTCCTCAAAATTTTAGCAAAGTAGTTCTTCCACTTTATTCTTTCTGTCCTATTAAAAAAAGTGTCCCCAAAGTAGTATGACTGTTGATTCTAGCTGTTTTTCTTGCATCTGGTCCTGTAACAGGTGTTGCACTTTCTCAGTAAGCCGCTGTATATGGTCTACCTTGATAGTAGGAGTGATATAATGTCTCAGCGGAAACTTGGAAGAAATTAGAGTAAGAAGGATACTGGTTTCTTTCTGTTAAGGGACTCTACTTCTGGGGTTGTGATGAGCATTATACTTTATGATAAGTATATTCCAATCTGGTGATAAAGCAGAGTGGCCTGACTGAAGGTAGTAGGGTAGAAACTCATACCTGTGTTGGGCATACTACTGACCAA
This sequence comes from Rhea americana, assembly GCF_003343005.1. Classification (NCBI taxonomy): domain Eukaryota; kingdom Metazoa; phylum Chordata; class Aves; order Rheiformes; family Rheidae; genus Rhea; species Rhea americana. The sequence continues at coordinate 1,091,597 of NW_028186990.1, read as the reverse complement.
GCTGCAGGAGGAGGTGAGTGGTTTTGTTCCCTTTCATCTGCCCATTGCTGACAAGATGAAAAGTCAGGCAGGCTTTTTGCCTGTAATACAACCTTGTGTAGCTCTCTAGGGACTGACCTAGAGCACTAGAATCAGCTGAATGAATGTTACTGATCTGAATGGATTCTAATTTTTTGTGTTTCTGTTCTTAAAGTCAAGGAAGTTATTTGCTTTCTCACTAAATAACTTGCAATTGTTCATTTGGTAAAACTCAGAAGAGGTGACTGAGATTCTTGAGCAGGAGGAAGTCTAGAGGTACAGTACCAGCGCTCAGGATCTACTATCAGCTTATTTCCTCTGTTCTGGGGTATGGTTATTACTTACGTATTTTGCTTCCTTACTGAGGGAATTGAGTAATCTTCTCTATTTGGTTTCATTTATTCTTTTTCTCTAAGAAATTGTTAGAGAAGTTTTTATTTGAATTGATCTCTTTAATGTGTGTACAATAAATATACGATTTATTGTATTGGCTGCAGAGTAGTAAGCATGTTTTTGAGAAGGGATCTGAGAGCACAGAGTCTCCTGTTGACTGAGTCCTTGAGAAAAATTGCAGCCCAGCTGAAGCTAGATGCTGTTTGTTTTTTTTTGTTTGTTTGTTTGTTTGTTTTTTGGTGGGGGGAGTGGTCTACTTTCCTGAACTGTTTTGTCTGTCCAGTTGTGAGGAACATACGCATTCTGTCCACCAGTTCATAAAAAGCACACATAATTTAAGACTTTTAAACTTGTTATGAGGAGAGGTATCTACTGTTTGTGGACAGTGTGTATTATTTGTTTGGCTGTGCACTTAGGCTATTAATAGAAAGTTCATGCAAGCAGAAAAAAATTTAAATATATCAGTGGACCAGCGTAATCCATTAATTCTCACAGTGTAATTTTATGTTAAGATATTGTTTATGGCCAAAAGGTCATTCTGTGTCAATTGTTGCATATAAATACGGTTCCTTATGTTAAAAAAATTGCCTTTTTCGTGCAACTGAAGCTGAGAGGAACTCAAAGAAAAAGGAGATCCCCCTGCTGTCAGGAGACAGGTGAATACAGGCAAGCATTTTGCTGTGGAATAATGTGTTATGGTGCCTCTGTTAGACAAATGCCTTGCTGTAAAAGGCTTTTATGTGAAAGATAAAAGAGGATAACAGTAGTTATGAAGACAAGAGATTTAAACCAAACAAACAAATTGAAATCCTGAGAAAGGATTATCCAAAATTTGCCTCTGACAGTTTTTGCAGAGACGATTATGGTTATAACCAGTATGTAGGGCTTAGACAGCAGCTTGGCTGTTACCTGCAGGCAATTATTAATAATGCTGCCTAATTCTGCAAGCAAATTAATTTCCTCTAAAGCAGATTATGCTTGAAACTTCTGTGATTTAAATGTGAAATGTCTTCATTAGTCTCAGTTAATATCAATTAAATAAAAGAATAATTAACATACAAAAGTCAAGTCAGCTTTAATTGGAGATCCACTAATGGTACCTCTGTAATTAATGCTAGAAGCAGTAGCATTTGCAGTGACCCTGAATTCTTAACGTGAAAAGTAGCTGTATGAGCCACACTGCTCATATAGCTAAATAGCTTTAGACAGTTGGACAGGTTCTCTCTAGAGAGAAAAAATCTCTCTCTAGAGATTTTGGTTTGCTAGAGATTTTTTTTTTTTTTAAGAGGCATAGAAATTTAAATTGTAAACGTACCCTTAGAGTCAATGCACAGGTTCTCACATTTATAAACTGCTTTTGAGACACCTGTGTATGTATTGAATTTGTGTGGCACACTATCACAGCAGACTGCTTTTTTTTCTCCTTAACGGAGCGGTCAAAATTGAGCTTATTTTCCCCACTTAGACAAATAAAGTCTCATTCGCAGTAGGGCGAATTCCTCTGGCTGTTTATGGACTGGATATCAACAGCTGATCTCATCTAAAGAAGTCAAGCTGGGAAACAAGGGGAGAAAAAAGTATTTCTTGTGCAGGAGTTGGAATGAGCAATAGTTAATTTACTATGAAAGTAGTCATGCAAGAAAGCTGTGGTCTTTATCTGTACCTGCTTTTACAATGCTGTTTGGTTTCGGGGAGCAGTTGAGGTGTGCATGTTTGTGGTGTGGGGGGACCTTTCTTTTATTTATTTTTTAACACCACCATTCTACCACTGTAGAGTAAATTTATGCTATTGCAACCACCTCCATAAGCAAAGGGAGGCAGAGAATATGGTCTTGGATGTGACTCTATAGAAATAAGCTCTTACTTTGGTTAAAACATATAATGACCTAAAAACTGAGGGAGCGCATGTGTAGGAAGGGAGATGCAGCAGGGAGAAGAATAAAATTATGTATCTCTTGCACTGAGAGAAGAGCCTACTCTATGGGAGAGCTTGTCTAAGCTAGACCTGCAAGGTTAGGAGTTCCCTACTTGCAATGAGTCTTTCCACAGCTTTTTCCCCCCAAAATCTCCCAGCTCTGCTGTTGGTAAACCTTTCAGCAGAGGCATGGCCTGATGTTGCCATTGGTACCTGCTTACCTAAGGTGTGTGGATCACAGATACCGTCTCCCCTCACTAGCAGTCACTGAGATGTCATCTTTTTGACATATGCCTGGTGATGTTTCCACTGAATGCATTGAAACCCTCCCTAAAATGTCATTTCTGTGAGCAGTGTTGTTCATCACTGTTTTTTTTTTCCTGTATAAAATTTATATTGTGGTGGAAAGGCTCTTTTTTAACTTTAATAATGCTACTCAGTTGGTTAGAGCATGGTGCTGCTAACGCCAAGGTCATGGGTTCAATCCCCGTATGGGCTATGCTGAGGGTTGGACTAGATGACCTCCAGAGGTCCCTTCCAGCCTTACCATTATATGATTCTATGATACAGTCATTCAAAAGTCAGCAGACTAGATTCAATCCCAGATGCTGCTTTTTTTGTGCAGCTCCATCAGTATGACATTTTTATTTTTTAAGGTGGGGGCAAACAAAAACATGATTTAACCAGCTGCACAAGATCACAGTTTCATCAGTGCATTTTTGGGAGGTACAGAGTGACAAACTGGTCCTATATATGTGTATGAGGAGAGGAAAATATACCTTTTGTCGTTCATATAACTCTTGTCCTTCATATTTTATTCATCTTCTCAGAGTTTAATTTCTTGGGTAAGGTTTGTATCTAAAAATTAAAGAAAGGCATATGTCATTAAAAAAGTATACAGCTTTAGGTTAATATTTGCTAGTAAATGAACACTGTGAAACATCTGTGATTGGCTATGCGAGTATGCAAGGCTGATGCACACAGGCTGTCTCTCATGACCACCGAGTGGGTGGTAGCAAGGGGTAACTTAGGAAGCTGCAGTATCTTGATGGCAATGTGGCTCCATCTTGGACCTCCAAGTGCCTTTATATGATTGGCTTGTAGCTGTCAGGGATTTGCTTGCTTAAGTTTACGCTCTCTCACCTTTAAATTGGAATGGTATCAGCTGTGGACATCAACTTCACAATCTGGCCTAAGGCAACTTTCCTTTGTGATGAAGGCCTTAGAAAGACCAGGCTACTTTTTGTTTAATAGAGTGGTTTGGCATTTGTGCTTTGTAGATGGTCACATAGTCACACGCCTTTTTGGAATACCTGTGAGTCCAATCAGTAAATGTATTTCATCATTAAAGTTACAAAAAATAAATTCTAAGGAATTTTACCTGACCAGAACAATGCAATGAGCAGAAATGGAGCACAATGTCTGTTTCATGCTCATAATTGACAGACCAATGATACAATCTAATCTTTACAAGTGATGTAAACTTTACAGGCCAATTATAAATTATAAGAGTATATAAGATGGTACTCTCATTACACATGTATGTTCTCTTTTAATACTTGTATTATAAGTACTGGCAACAACTTTTTTTTTAAGCTTTAATACAACATTACTATAAATTTTTATTCCAAGGTTTTGAAAGATGATTGCTTGTTATATTATCAAGACAATATGGAGAAGGAAATTCCATGAAAACATCAGTGGGTAGAAAATATTAATAGGTAAATTGCATTGAAAGATCAGTGTAGTTACTCCTGTGAGCCAGTGTTTTGGAAAAGTATTGAGCATAAGATATATGCATCTTCTTCTTTTTTTTTTTTTTTTTTTTTTTTTTCAGTTGAACTCTGTTCAGCCCATCTAAGCTTAGGGGAAGCACAGAGATAATGTATGTGGCTATAATTAGGCACCAGCCCTTGGCTGAATCAGGACGTTTGTTCTTAACTAAGGTAGGACTAAACAAGATGGGGAGAGGAGGGAGGATGACTCAACCCAGAAGACCTCTTCTGTTAGCACTGCTGTTTGCAAATGCTAAATTAAAAGGAGTCCTTCAGATACAGAGCAAAGTTACTTCGATGCTCTATGTAAACACAGATTAAATGATTCTTGCTTGAACCATCTCACTTTGAAATGACAGACTTAAAATACTCTGCACTACCCTTCCTCTGACTGATTATGCAGCTCCTGTCAAGCAGAGCTTCTTGACAAACTCAAAGCAGAGAGTTAAAATTGCCTGTGCCAACTGGGCTTTCTTGGAAACCTTTTCTGTGCAATTTCAGAACAGAAGATTGCATTACCAAGTTCTGTGGAACGAACCTGCACTCAAGCACCAGAAGAGAGATCTGAAAGCATTTCGGATCTCATTTAGGTAGGAGTAAATAGAGCTTTTCAATTCACGTTCTACTACATTTATACAATGGAAATGTATTTCTATCTTAAATATGAGGAAAAGGTAGTGGAAAGGACAACATATGGATGCTGCAGTGCGGTAGTGGAAGAAACACAGCAGAGGTAAAAAGCCTCATTTCTCTTTATTACAGGGCCAGATGATAATTCAGGCCAAATCCAATTGCACTGAAGCCAGAGAAAAGATCTCCATTGACTTCTGTGCAACTGGATGAAGCCTTCAGCAGGTATTATAAGTTCCTCAGTGGATCATTTTTTAGATCTCATCCTGCATATTGTAAAGATTTTTCAGCCGTATCCTGCTTTAAATAATACCAGTGGTGCCCAGCATTTTGTCTAATCCTTTTCTGAAGTATGGGAGATGTTATTGACTCTGAGAAAGAAGAAATCTATCAACAGTGGATAGAGCTTGGATCAGTGCACTGAAAACCTGTTCTCTGAAACAGGGAATTAGTGGGATTCTTTTGTGCAAGTGTACATAGAGCTACTTACTTAAACTCTGAAGACTGATTTTGAACTTCTGCAAATCAGAATATCTTCATTTATCATCAGGAATTCATGCCAGGATTTATAAGGGGTTTTGTGTATATTTAGAAACCAAGGAGTAAAACTGAAAGGGAGAGGAGGGAGGGGAGGAAAAAGGCAGTGTTGACTGATAAATAGATTTTTAATTTTGTTTATGTATCATGAATGTGACCTAAAGAGAGTTGTCTTAGCTGAATTGAGGCTAGATTTCTTGCAGGAAAAAAGTAATTAATGACAAAAATAAGTCTATATTCCATTGCTGAGTGGTCATTAGTTTTTACAAGTCACTTCCTTTTTCTGGATTCTAATTGGTGACCTAGTGGGAACTGTGAATGGTGAGCTGTCAAAACAATCCCCCCCCCTTTTTTTAGCTTTTGTCACATTCCAGTATAATTAGACAGATGAATATAGTAACAGACACAATACCAGCTGTTTGAAGCTTAATACTCTATAAGCATTGCCATCCCTTTTATTTTAAAGGTACTGAAACATATGGGAATAATAAGCCTTTTTTTTCTTTGCTTACTCTGCTAAGCTAGACTTCTGTATTCAGATGCCAAGCCTGTGTTTGAAGAAAGGGAGAAAAGAAATACTATTTCTTAAAAAAAAAAAACAAAACAAAACAAAAAAAACCACTCCTGTAATAACCCCTGCTCAGCTGTCTGGTTCATGCAACTCCAATTCCTCTCTCCTTTCCATCTTTTTACTAACATTATTTATCTGAGTGCAGAAGAGTAACAATAACATAGAAACAGGTTAGTACAACCTTAGCAGCCAAAGACTCAATTAACAGCAATAAAAAGAATAATAACTGTGATAAAAATTTTACTTGAAAACTTACTGAGGTGGAAGATGCATCCTTTCTAGCTGGCGCTACATCACTGCTTGGGCAGCTACTAGAACTAATTTCTCTCTCAGGATTCAAATTTTCTGCAGTGGAATTGTCACCTTTTTCAGATAGACGCTTATTTTTCTCACTTTTTTTTTTTTTTTTTAAGGAAAAGCTTAAGAACACAGATAGAAACACAGCAGTGAGAGATCAAAATATATGTGTGTATATACATATATATATAGCCAAACTCACACTGAGCAATATTACTCTGAAATCTGCAGAGTTATTTCAGGGATTAAACTGACCACAGAGCTTGCATTCTTGGTTACACAGAGCTAGTTTTCTGCCAAAGTACTTGAAGACTTTGGCATCTTTTGCTTTCATGTAATCAGGACTAAAGCTATAGGACCTTCAGCTCAGGGTTCTGCTCAGTGAAATACCTCAGCTCTGCTTTTGGTGTTTATGATGGGTGGGGAAAACATGTGGCAGGAGGTTTGAAAGAAGAGGGAAGAAAGGACAACAGTAGATTTAGTATTGCATTATAAGCAGGTTCCTGTGCTATGGCTGTCACCGAGGCATCTTAGCATCTTCCAGCAGTTGAACAGGTGATGTGTATAGTGCCTGTTGAGCATTATTTCTATTATTTCCCTCACTTGTAGCAATTCATTTTCTACCCTACGAGAAGACTTCAGCGTTTTACAATTTCCATTTTTTTTATTTCAGTGCAGTATATTTTCACACATCTGCTTTTGCAAGCCAGCAAAATGAACTCATGCTTAGGACAAAATGCCCACAGCATCTGTGGGAGTTTTGTCACGTGGGCTTGGATGGGCCCCTAGAAAAGCGCCTCTCCATGCGCAGCACTGGTGGCACCATGCGATGTTCCCGGGCTATGGCCCCTACGTTTGGGGAGCTGCCACCAGGTGCAGTCACTTCATGCTGCCTGGGCAGCTCATGTGTCCTCCACAACTGCCTCCAGCTCTGCTTCAACTAGAGAAGAAAAATATCATCACCTGAGCATGGTGTTTGTTTTTTTTAAAAAGGATTGGGAAACCATGGCTGTTATCCTTTTATATGTGGAATGAAAATAAGCATAAAAACTTCTTATAACAGGCTGTGGTATTAGAAGTTCTGCACTCTTGTTTTGAGAGTCATACAAGAGAGTCTGAATTCAAGTCATATAAGGGGGGGTTATTTTGTATGAGGTATAATTAGGGATAACTATCATAAATGCTTTATAGATGTTAATGAGAGCAAAAAAAAAATGGAAGGAAAGTTTAAAAGGAGGGAGAAATCTAGGAAAGATTTTTTTTTTTTTTGAAAAATACTTGTATCATTTTGTCAGTGCTTTCAACAGGAAACTATGAATGGATACTTGACTGCATAAAAGATGAAATGCTTTCTCCCTTCCCTCCCCCCTTCCCTCCCTTGCTACTTTCAGTTTTGAAAATTAATCCCTTCCAACAGACTGACCCTTCTTTGATGTTGAATCAGTGGACAACTGAGCTATTTCACACTTGTGGAGCCAATTTTTGTCTCCTATTGCACATATTCAAGGCCAAATTTGGGCCTCAGATGTTTCAATAGAGACAAGATTACTGCAAGCACAGAGTGTAGAAATATACTCTGAAGGTTGTGAAGATATGCTAGCCAGATAATACCTGCCAGGATGGGAAATCATTTCACCTTCAGTGAGCATTGTTGAAGTAATAAATAAATCTGAAGAACTGGAAGAACGTAAGATGTGATGTAACTCCTAAAAGCTAAAGAATGTTTCTTTCCAATGTCAACCGAGTCTCTGGCACAAACTAGAGAAGCTTAAACAGTGCTGTGGTTAGTGTTGGAGATCATTACTGTCCCAGTGTCACTCCTTTCCTCTGATTTGACCCCTCCTGGCTCCCAGAAGAGGGTGACACAATGATCTTTGCCATTTCAGGATTAAAAACTCCCACTCCAGCTGCAGGAGAAGGAGGATTTACTGTGGTCAGAGCAAGAGCAGTCCAACGTCTCCTGATGCACTGGACACACGATCCAGATTCAGCTAACACTCCAAAGACATGCTACTGGATTTTAGTGGTGAGCAGAATGCCTTTAACCTGTAGCTTGGCCCAAAACACTCTAACCCCAGAGATGCAGAGAGACCATACAGACAAGTGAAGTTGTCATTCTCTGCTTAGTCTTTGCTTGTGCACAGCCCTAGGCAAGGGAGAAGATTGTCCTGAGGTGCTGGAAAAGGCAACCCTCCGCTGTGTGTACAGTCTCTGGCTCCTGCAAGACAGTGTTCAGCAATGGATGAATAGATGGGCCTCAGTGTCAAATCTTATCTGAAGCATACTGCCTTTGGCAGCTCAGTGCTTGTCTATTTTTCTTTCTTCCCCGCCCCCCCTTTTTTCTTTTTAACTGCAGCTTTCTTGCTAAGCATAAGATGATGTCCTCCTGGGATGATTAAAAGCAATTGACTGACTTCAAAGTGAGCCCTCACTATAGTATAGCACAAGACAAGAGACGGTTTGAGGAAGCTTTTCTCTTCTATCTGCTGTATATTGCCCTAATTAAAGAAAAAAAAAGGTAGTCCTCTGCCTCTAATTCCCTAATTTTATTAGTCTTCAGAACGTCAGAAATAGTTTCAAATATTGTAGCACTTCCAATTATTTCAACTTTAGTCTTAAAGCTGAGCTGCAGTCACTTTGGGTTGTCTTACTTAGTTGCACTAAAAGATACACTGTACATTGAGTTTCCTTGTTTTTGAAGGACTGAAAATCTAAATTTAGAATTGCATTACTGAGAGGTTGGGTTTTGTTTTATGTGAACCAGAAGCATGAAGATACCAGAAATGTGCAAGATTTTACCTTAAAAACAAACAAAGTTTTTGTATAGTAAGCAAACTTATTTTGAGGACATACAAGTACACAATTCCATGAACGACAGTACTTGGAGTGTGTAGGATCAGCATATAGAAATAAGCAGACTACATTTCTCCCTTGTATTGCTTTCTAGAGTTTCTAGTACCTTTTAGTGTGAGGTGGAGTGAAAAGCATAACTAGCTCTTCAAAAGGATGAATGCAAGGAAGTGGGAGGCCAAGATAGAAGCACAAGGTCATACGATTTGTGTAACTATTTTAAGATGCCCAATGACTCCTTGTGAGGAAGCTTACAAAACAGGACTCATAGGGATGGCACTGATAAAGCAAGTGGTTTCTGGCATGCCTGATCATCAGGGAAATGCATTTTTTCCAGCTCAGTCTGAGATATAAAGTAGTTCACACCTGTTGAATATCTATTTGCATTTAGATGGCACAGATGACTTCATGGGAAATAACTGGAAATTTAATAGTATCTGGGTCATTTTTATGACAGAAGTTGTATTTTACTAGTGTGAAATACTTAGTATTTCTCCTACTGAAAAACAGTCACCTCTTTGTCCAGAGGATAAACTGAATGAGCTCTGGCTCATGAAGATGCATCCACTGTGTTAAAAAGACTTAGTGTGGAGCTGATCACAGTGTAACTGGGGCACCGGAGGGCTTGGTGCAGGCCAACCTCACTGGTCCAGGTGAAAAATCCTAGTGAGTTTTGGCCTGTATTAGCTCTGTGCTCTTTAGATCACTTACTAGTATCTAAGATTCTGTCTAGCCTCAATACCAACATAACCTGCAGCTGCACCTGCTTATTGGCAGGCAACAAAACAGCTTGAAAGCAGAACTTCAACTTTAATTTTATGTAAATTATACTCTGGTCAGAATCCAGAGATGCTGATTTCTCTTCTCTTCTTTCCGAATGATATAGAAATACTGTTATATTCTTGATGATAAAATCTAGCATGTGGCCATTATCAAGCTTCTAAAGGCAGACAGCAGTGCAACCGTTCCACTTCAAAGGTATTTGGAAATCTTACTGGAATAGCTTTGGTCTCACAACTGTCTGTCTAAAAGACCAGTATGGTTTATTTTCTGTGCTTCTTAACATGAGACTGGCTCATCACAGAGTACATATTAACTGTGGGAGAAAAGAAAAAGACCACTTCTGCTAAGCCACAAGCATTTTGTAGAGAGAGAGATTTTGATTCAGCTTCCTTTATGCATCCCTGACTATAATTTGCTTTGCTGCAAGCTCTATAGGATTGCATATACATTTTTCAGTGTGTTTTTCTAAACAATCTTTAAAGCTTATAGAAGGCAACTTTGAATTTCAGCTGGGGGGAGAAAAGGAGGCAATGACTTCTCTTGAAAACAATCACAGCTCATGCCCCGCTGGTGTTTCTGCTCAAAACATCTGAGATGGATAGATTCATCAATAAAGATCTACAGACTCTAATGGCAGGAAGGCTACTGAACATTGCTACTTCACTCTTTTACAAGCCCTTTGGCTTGTAAATTCTTCCCCAAGGCACCAGTAATGATTTTGATTGACTTTATTGAAATCTACTGGGTGAAAGGTAACAGTGAGGCACTTGCTGCTCAAGGGTTGCTGAAAGTGAGCACCCGGCACCTTGAATTGCTTCTCCTGTCCCTTAGGCTGCTGTGTAAACCAGTAGCCTGGAGTGACCTTGATGAGCAAGGCTGTCCTGGCAATCCTGGCTCCCTGCTCTTTCCCCACTTGTCTTGCTTTTCCGTTACCAGGAGACTTGCAACACAGACATTTCAGCACACGGATATGATTATTGATGTAGCCTAATCATCATGTATGTCCAGTGATTATCACACCTTTCCAAGATTTCAGCTGGTTTGAAAATAAATTCTGTGCAAGTTGTGAGTTGTGAGGAGCAGTGCACAGGTCTGAGCTTTGGCAGGTTGGGAGCACAATATGAGTGTCTTTCCTCCTCGCATGCAACACATCCATTCCCATTGGTGCAGAAGTGGAGAGGAAAGTGATTTAGACTCTTGTTTCATGGTTGGAGGGCCTAAATATTATTGTATCCACTGTTGCAAAGCAAATGAAGCCATTATAAGACTGGGTAAATTTATATACAGTGCTGCTTTAAGCCTCCTCCTGAAACTAAGGAGTGAGGAGTTCTTAGTGTCAGAAAGGGGCAAGAGGTGGCAGGCAGCAGGGAGTCAAGCTTGGATCAAAAGTCAGCTGGCCTAGACTAGTCAAGTCTTTTCTTAAGCTATGTCCTTCTGTTATGCACCCAAACACTTCCTACTCTTTTTGAGAATATGTCTGAGATGCCCATTGCAAAGGGTGCAATGCATGTCCATGAGGCAGAGGCAGCATCAGGAGTTCAAGTCTTTGAGAAATATCTCAGTTACTTGCCATTTTTTTTTTCATTTATTTAATAGCTTTCTTAATGTCCTGGCTTTCTGGATTAGCAGAAACACCAAGCAAATGGAAGCCAAAGAGCTGTGTGTGCATGCTCATGGGTGACAGTCACAAATTAGAAGTGCTGTGGGAAAAGACTCCCCCTTCTTCCCCCCCACCATACAGCTGTCGTGTCATGTGCATAACTCTGCTGGGGAGGGGGAAGGCAGGTGGTTTTCTGATCAATATTGTTATACTGACCTGAACCATATTGTGGATGCAGTTATGGATTATGTCCCCTTCACATAATGTGAATTTATGCCTCTATCCCCATAGGAGGTTTGGACTGCAGTGAATTATACTTTCATAGCTACAGTATGGTTCAAATTATGTGAGTAGACAAGACTTATTTCCAGTTTCTTAATGAAATAACAGAGACAGATCCAAAGACTGTCAAAATTAACGGCAGGATTCCTATGGGCTGCTTTCGATTTATTTGAGAGACACCTAAGAGGCCATTTTACCCTCTAGAAAGAATTTTAAATATAATCTTCTTTGACTTTTGGGATTATTTTCCCTCCCAGACTAGTGGAGAAGACCCCTATTATTGCTTTTGGGAGGTAGCTGAGACTCTGGTATTGGACGTGGATTCTTTGAGAATGTAATTAGGAAATACATCACTTTAACATTTTTATTGTAAGCATACATCACTGTAATGCATCATTGTTATGAAATATCTGATATCCTGGAAATATGAAACAATCCCGTTTGTTTTAAGAACAGAAGGTAGGCAACTTTTCTTAAAGATTATAAAAATATGTTTATTGATGTTGAATGTGTGCACTAGATTATATTTTAGAGTCAGTGGGCCCATGACTCTAAAGGCCCATGTGTGTATTAGCAGGAGTGTGCCTAAGTGTTGGAAGTGTGGTGTTAAAAGATGGCAACAATTTTGAGTGACTGATTAACACATACTGGCAGAAGTGGTTATCATTGGGAAGCAGGGTCGTCCTTTTCTCTGCCAGCCAAGTAGCTTTTGAAAATCAACTGCGGAGTCAATGTGCAGCATGTGGTGGTGCTTGTGTGCACCTTTGGAAATATCCTTTCTTGTTGTGTTGTGCTGGACACACACAGCTGATGTACTATTTTCCTGCAGTATTGACACTGCAGCTGATGTACTATTTTCCTTATTTACTCCCATCTTCTGTTTCTGACCCTTCCAGTGCAAAAGACATCATCTACTCTAGTCAGAAATTAGTAGTACTTTGCATAGGCCTAAAGGTTCACTTACGTGGATCTCTATCTTTTGGGTTTAGAAGTTGAAACTACAATTTGCCAGTCCAAGGCACAGCCTGCTTAAACTTGTGCATTTGTAGCAGCTTTATTTGACCTGGTGTTTCTGCTTCAGTCATTGTCAACTGTGATTTCCCATTCTCTCCCTATTTTAGTGCTAGGTACTGCTATAGCTGTTGTTTTTGGACATCGGTCCTCTTCAAACATGGAGATGACTTTGCCTTATGAGAAGGTTAAACTACTGGAAGTCTTCCCTTGTAGAACATTAATTTGTCAAAACAAATGCATTTACTGGAGATGCATTTGATTTTTGACAGCATTTTCTATTGAAATATTTTGTTTCAGTTTGCTCAGAAAGTCCAAATTTGCTCTAATTTCATCTTTCCATATCCGTTTCTGACTTTTATAAATCTAATTCTTTTTTTTAAATTGGAAAAAAGACACAATTCTGGTGAAACCGGACCTTATTTTGTTCAACCAGATGTTTCAATTGAGGCCAGAGGAAGTATTTTCAGAATTTCCTTTCATGAGAAATCTGATTTCTTTCATTATAGATATAAACAAATGGCCAATGTCAAACCAGCTGAATTGAGAGACATGCCAACTTTTAGCCACTTTTCTCCGAAAGTCATTTGTCTGGTGCCATGGTGACCTAACTTTAACTGAGGTAACAGTCTGGGTGAGCCTATGCAGAGCCCAGCATTGGAGATAAATAGTACCCTTGACGTGCAGATGTTGCCATGACAATGGTGGGCTCCCACAGCTTGCACTAGCAGTGCTTGGATGATGTGCTCCTATCCAGCTTAGAGCACAGATAAGCTTAAGGATGGCCCAAGTCCTGGGCATGTGATGTTCCAGGCCATCCTGCAACTGCTATATTGCTTTCTGATCTCTTGCATTTTGCTTGTCGGGGATGCTCTGCCCCAAGGTGGTGGTGGCAATGCAGTGTGAGTCCCAGCTACGACAACCACATGGTGTTGTGTGGTAAAGCTCAAACTGGGATGCTATCTGAGCAACAGTAAACTAGAGGGAAAAATGGAGTTGTCCTCCTCTGGGCTGTACTCCAGTTGCGTGTGGCCTTGGTATTGGGTGCTGTCCTGAGGATCAGTATTTCTGGTGTGTGGGAATTGTCCTTAAGATTTTGAGCTGAGGTCTGCCTCCATTACTCCCTCTGAGTTTTATCTTGCCATGTTCTGCCTGGGGAGGGGGACAGGGCCCAAAATGAGGAAGGATGGCAAATACAGCCCTGTGTTAAACTGATCCCACACACAACCCTCTGGGAGAGGGCAGACACAGCAGCAGAGGTCTTTGGTCAGGAAAAGACTTCAAATGGAACTTTTTCCTTTCTCATATACTTAAAACTCAATTTTGCAGCGACAGTTATCAGTAACAACATGACTTGCAGGGCCCTACCTTCCCGGTGAGTCAGAAACAAGCTATGTGCTCTGTCTCTTCCTCTTGTCCTCCTTGCCCTGTAAACATGAGAGAGAATGGCAGGGAACTGAACAAAGAACTAAATGTACAAAGCACTCCTTCCTCAGATGGATCACGTAGTTAGGAAGTGGTACCATACCGAGACTTTGGGTAACAGAATAAGTTCCTCTGTGCCCTTCCAGGGAGCCTCTGTACCTTTTGTTCCTTCCACGGATTCCCCATTCACTTGGAAACCTTACAAACGGAAAAGCTATTCTGCTGTCCCACTGCTTTAGGGAAACAATATGAAAACGTGCATTGATATGCCTCATCTGGGGTAACGGCTCTCAGAGAATTGAAAGTGAGCTGTAGTGTAATACAAAATCATAAGTACATCAAAATGGTATTTAATTATAGGGAGAGTGGTTTATTTTAGGTAAGTAAGTAAGTCCCTTACTTGGTCCATCTCATCAACTTGGCTTTTCAAAGTAAAACTAATTCATAATTCAATGTTTTTAATTCATTTTAAAAATAACTCTTCATACTGAATATGCTGGTTTACAGTTAGGCTTTTTTCTTTAAAAAGTATACTTAAAAGATTATTACTTTTTTGATGTTGTTTCCCTAACAATCGTATTTACTAAGGCAGTCCACTGGGAACAGGATATTTGCCTTTCAAGTTTATGAGCATAAACTCTTGGGATCGTGAGGAAACTCTTCTCTGGAATCAGCCAGGGTATAGGGATAAGATGTATTCTGAACTTCCTGAGGCCCATGCTTTAGAGTGTGAGAAAAATTTGTGTTAAGACTATATGTAATTTTCTTACTTCATACAGATGATAAAAGTACATCTGTACCTTTACTGAATAAAGCATTCAGCACTGTCTGACAAGTCTGGATTTCTTTAACAGTTCCTCTGTGCTCTTAAATCTCAGAAAATGAGTATATATCAAGTTAAGTATGGAAGTCCTAAGTAGTTGTTCATTCCTCCGCTTGTTATGAGCTTTAACTTCCTCAAAGCAACTACTTTGTGTTTAACAAAAGCTGTAATTGTCTGACAGCCAAGCACCTGAAACTTAAAAATTCTGTTCTGCACAGTGTCTTGTCTTGTCTCTATCAGGGCGGCATCTGAGTGCTCTCCACAGCTAGAAATGAGCCAGAAGGCTTCTGTTAGTCAAGATGATAAAGCTTTGTTACCATCTCTTTCCAGAAGACAGTTGCTAAGATAGCTGTTTACCTGATCGTTTGCTTTTTTAAGATCTGAGTCCATGCAGAACAGTGTGAAAGCATGAGTTTTGAGCTGGATCGCTAAGTCCCTTAAGGTGGTTGTCGTGCTGGGTTCTGTTCATAATGGATTGCATGAATTTTGGCCTGAACCCAAGAATGATCTCTCTTGAACATTGGTGCTTCATTCTACACAGAATAGAGCTAATGATAGCAAACGAGAACATAGTATAAGGCTTAAATGCTTAAATAAACCTTATAAGTCTTTATATTTTGTGTGTGTGTGTGTGTGTGTGTGTGTGTGTGTGTGTGTATTATAAATGAAAAAGCCTTAGAACCCGTTATATTACAAGCCATTGCTGAGATCTGGAATTAACTTGAGATTCTCTGCTCCTCAAGTTGTGCAATTTTCCTTGTTTCAAATCCAGATTAATTCCAGATCCTGTAAGGAAAGGATGAAAACTAGTGTAACTGTAGTTGGCTCATCAGCAGTGAGGAATTGGTGGAATTCCTAACTGCCATTATCCATTACAGATAATACTGTGTATGAGTCAATAAGGAATGTAGGTCTTGGAACCTGTGGCCTTTCTGTGAAGATCTCTTGGTTTAAGCCCTTAACCATTGAAGACAGCTCTGTTGCAACAGCCTCCTGGAAATGATGCTTTCTTTTGCTTGCAAACATAACTTTTTCTTGCATGGGCTTACTTCTGCTGCTGACCAATGCTTGCTGTGCTATGTGACAAACTCAACCCAGCACCCATGGGTAATGGTGATTATCCTCTGACCCAAGTTATTGAAGAATTCCAGTAATATCCTTGAATCAGCATTCATCTTCTCCCTATTTCCTTAGTGATAACAGTAAGGAAGTTGAGGAAACAGAAAATTAAATGAGATTTGAGGGGGGGGTTGTTCATTTGTTTGTTTGTTTTTTGGTATAGTTAACCAGGTGAACATACAATTACAGACTAATTACTCCTCCTGGCAAGGAAGTAGTAATGTCTATGTAATACTTGCCAGCCCTCAGGGGTGTGGCTACAGTGTAGAGATACTAGAACAGTTTAAAACTACTGTTTTGATTTAAATGCTTTGGAGACAAAGTTGCTATCATTGCCCTTGGCAGTTTGTTCTAGTGATTAATTACTCTGCTGGTTGCTCAAATTCTAGTCTAAATTTAGATGATAACCCTACTGCTGCAGCGATTAAACCTGCTCTAGCAGACTGTCTCTGCCACCTTCAGTCATGTTGACTCATGCTTTATAATACCTAGGAACTACTAAGACAAAAATTCATCAAAAATTGCCTTGCCTCTATATTTACAGTAATCTAAGCAGAGATTTGGCTTCTGGCATCTGCTGTATTCCAGAAAACTAAACAAAATCTTAGCTTTCATTAAAATGAAAGCAAGTTTATCAGTCTCTTCAATTTAAAGCTAGTCATTAACCCTTCTGGGAGGAGGTAGAGAGCAGAGGACTAGCTGCTGGGCTAGCTTAATGGGAACCATGAAAACTGCGTCTACAGAGGAGAAGGCAAAAGACAGGAGGTGATTCTGCCTTGATCAGGCTAGATCTTTGATCTCAGTTTTATATTGATATTGTTGGATGACATTGCTTCTTATTCGGGGATATGATACGCACCGGAACTGTTCATATTTCAACAATACTGAATCTCCTGTAAATTATAAGATTTACAGGTTTAAGTCTTGGTGCAACTCGCAAATCCTGCTTAATAGGAACAACTAGTACTACTAGCAGCCAGCCTTTGGTACGCTCACCAGAGAATGGGTTTTTTTCTTCTATGATTCGCTGTAACCGCAAAGGCAGAGAGATGGTTTGAGGTTCTGATGGTGTCATCTTGAATAAACTATTGATTTTTTTTTAACATAAAAAAAGCAAAGACCACAGTGATATTAGTGACATACCACTTGGACTAAAACTGCTTTAATTAACTCTAAAGTTTGATGCATCCTGGCAAACTAGACATCTGTCTGAATGAACTGGAGAATTTCTGTCTATCAATTCTACTGGATAAAGGAAAGACTTTTGCAATCCTTTTACCTTTTTCAGATGATTTAAGGTAACTGAGCTAACTCTCCAGATGATATTTATTAAAATTATGAGTGTCTAGAAGACTTCGGGCTATAAAGCATGCTTTCACTTTGCTAACAGGTTCTTCTTTAGTTACACTGAAGTAACATGGAGTGAAACAGTGACTCAGTTTTGAGGCTCATAGAGCTCACTATACCAATTCACAAAAACAAGAGTTTACCTGGAAGCTATCCACATTATTCAGCCCACTACTCTACAACATTGACATGGAATTTGTAAGATCATGAGAAGTTAATGATTTTTCAGGAAAAAAGCTTACTCTACTGGAATTATGAACAATTAAGTAAAGAATTTACTGTTGCATTAACATTTTGTTACTGTGTTATCAAGATTTAAGGGGAAATTAAGTTGAAGAGGACTTGTATTTATGCAATGCTTATAATACAGGAACATATCAAGAAAATTGAGAAATTGATGTTGGGAGTTTTTAGTCAATGAATGCATATTTGGGATTAATAGGTTTTTCTGAGTGTAGAGAATGAAAATGTTAACATAGAATTGTTATCTGGAAAGACATTTTTGAGTCAGTTTGATATACCAACAGTTAGCTGATCTTGTGACTTCAGAATTAATTTTGGTTACATTATTTCTGAGAATTACAGAAGCTGGAAGTTGTGAAAACTTGTCTGAAAGACAGATGAAGGCATATCAGGAATTCATAGTTCTGGTACTTGGCACCAGATTACATATACAGGAAGCTTAGAATTAGAAAAATAATATAACACAGTATTGCTGTACATCAGACCTTTCTTACAGGAATCTAATTCACCATAATTTGATTTATTATTTTGTAACAAATGAACTATATACTTTTTCATTCCTTTAAACCTTATAAACACAATTCTTTATCTTAATTTCAAGAAATTTAACCTTTAGAATGTGTTATAGATCTATGAATCTTGAAATTCTCAGATCAGAAGAACTACTAATATATTCACCATACATATTTGGTCAATTGAAGCATTTTAAGTAATTTGTATTCAGTGCCCTCACAGAGTTCAGGAGAGTTAGTTATTTTGATCAGTTGGTCTATATGGGGTACAATATCTTTTTCTCTTAATCTCTTCAGTACACCTAGAATTCTCCTGGGTACAAGAGTTGCTTAATAATGTTTATTATCTTCTTGCCAGGTCTGGACAGCAGTAGTGAGGACCCCTGGTAATTCAGCGCTATAAATAAGAGCTGTGGATTCAAATAGCTCTCAATATAAAAACTGATTTTATTCTTAGTTCTGCCCATATTATAGAGGTGAACCCACAGCTTCTTGAAATTATTCTCTTATTCACAATTTCCAGAGGTTTATTTTCTGCTTCTGCTTTATCTTTCTACTTATTACCTATCTGACCACCTGCTCGAGAAGTACAGTAAGTTCAGTAACACTTCTGGTTAAAATTATTCAAGTCAGAAGATAGAAAAACAAGAATTTGATCTGAGGTGACTTCTTTTGTGCTTATGAGGATTTGGGACTGGTAGACGTGGATGCTTGTGAAACTCGGAAAAGACTTTTGTGTTACCAGATGTATTAAAATAACAATCTCAAAGATGTTTATTTAAGAATCAAAGTTAGTTCATTATTTTGGGCTTACTTTATTAAATAAGTAGGCCTTTAAGCAAGCCAGTCTGCTTATTTTGATTGCAGTGTCCAACTTTCCCTTCCCTTTGTAAGAGGACAGAGGGTAATCATGCTGCAGTAATGCCGAGGAAGGTCACTCAAATACTTTCAGAGGGACTTTACTATTTAGAATATTTTGGAATACAGTTTGAGCCAATGTTTACTTTCTACTTTAAAAGTGCCTGTCCTCAAACACCAGATACTTACACAGATAATTATAAATACAGGAAAAATATAAATAATGACAAAGCCTTTCAGATTAAGCCAGATTCCAAAATGAGAATAACTAGCAAGAAGCTAAATTTATTTCAACAGCTGTACTCTTTGCCTCATTTTCGTGCAGCTTTCTCCTTATTGAGAATTTCGGCTGGTAAAGCTGTACTGTGCAGGGGTCCTTGGAAGCTGACAGGTTCCGGTGTGGGCCCAAAATGGCTGGGAAGGGCAAGAGTGACTGGCGACCCCGAGTGGAAATGTCACCATCACCAGTCTCCACTCTGCAACTAGGAAACTGGTAACACAAGTACCCCTGCTGGTTTCAACTGCAGCAGTAATGCAAAGATAATTTCACAGGCTACTGAGGTCAGACCACACAGGTCATGGAAAGCTAAACTGCTAGCATGGCCTTGAGAGAACTGGCAAATTGCATGTTCAGCATGTGCTCTTGCCCCCAACAGAACAGCTGCCTATGTCAACCCAGGCTTGAGGAGTAGGGTAAAGAGTCCTACAGGTGTGACTTGGAGCAGCTATCCTGGGAATTTATCTCTCACTGTTGTTCTTGGAAAGAACCTACGCTCAGGTAACAAAGTTAGATGGTGTAACAACCCCCAGCATGAAGCAGCAACTCCAGTGTGAACTACGTATTGCAAGCCATATGAAATACATCCTTCACCGCTGACTTTTTTCCCCTCATGGTTTCCATGGAGATAGATGATCTGGCTTCTCATTTTTTACCTACAAATCTCCTTGGGAGGAGGAGGAACATGAATGAATACGCACAATAACTTTGATCCATTACAGTTTTCCTTTTAAAAAATTCCTTCTTTTTGAGACAAAGTCAAGAGATTACGATAAAATAATCCTGGCAATGTTTGTGTTCCAGAATCTTAAAGTTGTGATGAAAGATTACTGTTATTTCATTGGGGGAGGGGAGGGGGAAGAATCACAAAGTTATGGGTTATGTTTGGCTCCACCAAAGACAATGGTAGAACTTCACTGGCTTCAGCGCAGCTATATTTTGCCCATACTGTCACACAGGGGTTCCCTTCCAGTGAAGAGGAGGATGAAAATACATGCTTCCCTAGTGTGTCTTAAACCTTAAACAATAATGAAACCTATCTGAGTTAAGTTGGATAAACTGTGGCTGGACTATGAAAGCCTCCTTCATTATAGAAATACTGAAACTACAGAAGGAATCTCACTGACTTCATCAGCAGTTGACTTGCTATGTATTAGTGCACATATTAATGTTATTCAGTAATGATGCATAGCCAAAATATTCTTCCTGATTGTGGGTTGAATGAAATAAATTTCTGACTAGTTTTTGATATTTGCATTTCTTGCTCCTATGCCACGTGGAGCGCACATGTGCAACCACGTGATATTGTTTTCTTTACCATCTTACATGTCCTTCACCTTTTTGCAACCAGATAAGTCACAGAGATTTTTTTTCATTTAATTTGGAATATAAATCACTTAGGACAATGATAACTGAATAATGTAGGTCATCTATTACCAATACCAATTGGACATTCTTAGTCTTGCGTGTCATCTGTGACAGTCAATTATTCTAATAAACTCAAAGTTTTAGAAAAATAACTTTTGGGGAATAGTTTTTATAAATCTCTAAAAGCTAGTGCCTCTGTTACCAGAAGTTTCTTGGGGTCTGCATGAATGCTAGCATACATAAACCTTGGTTTTTTGAAGGGCCCTGACAAAGCTGAGAAATTTTGCTTAAAATAGTTTTCTGATGCATGCTCCTAGGATGAGAACACAGTAATTAGTCATGCAGAAAATGGGTTAACAAGCTGAAATCAGATAAAAAGATGAAACCAAAATGACACTTCCTTTTTATAAACTAAAGTACAACTAATGCAAGCTTTTAACAAAATGTGGCATAATTTTTGCTAAGATTTCTCCAAATGACAAACAAGCCAGTGTGACTTGTGAAGTCTGGAGGAAAGCCAGGGCTCTGCAACCTTATTACGTACTTCTACAGCTTTTCTCACCTTACCGTTCCCTATAGGAATATGGCATGTTCCTGCTTTCAGAAAGTAGGGGGGGGCATTGTTTACTCTTATAATTATGTAGTTTTCATTTAAAGTCTTAAGCATCTTCAATTAGCTTTCCTTTCTTGGTTCAACAGTGTGACTGTTTCTTGAGATGGAGGACATAGATCAAAATAGGAGAATGGCTGGGGGGGGGTATTTCTACTGCATCAGGAAGATGAACTGGAGGAGGGGGAAAAAACCCCACCCTCCTAAGAAAGGGAAAGGAAGATTTTCCTTGCCAGTCAGTGAGATCATTCTTGTATTTTAAACTTATGTCTAGTTGGAGACATGCACCTTGCTCAATTTCCACAAGGTTCAGGAAAAAGAAAAAATAATTGCATACTTAATTTTCACTATTCCTGAACGGTGTTCTGTGAAATCAAAACTTTTTGATGAAGGCAAAGCATGAGTTCAGCATTTAGGAGTAGGTACCTGCCAAATCTGAAGTTTTAAAAGAGAGGGGGAGAAGGGGAGCTGATTTATTCCAGCTCAATAAAGAATTTGATGGTATGTAACAGCTGGACAACCTATTATTTTTACATGTGGACAGCCTCTGAAGTGTCCAGAAATAAAAATGCAGCTTGGGCTTGCAGTGACTATGAGAAATTTTACCAAAAGCAGTAAGGGGAGGAGGGGGGTGGGGGAAAGGAAGGGCAGGAGCCAGAAGTATTTAAATGAGGTTTAGCCTGAAAATGCTGTCACAAATAGCTACCACATGGCATCAGTGATATCTAATGCTAGGGGACAGCAATTATGACTATCACAGTAACCTCTGACAGGTGCCAAATGAAGCCTCTAAATCAACATCTGCCTTCAGAGGCTGCATATTCCCATAAGAAGGACTATTCCTCCCTCTACTCTTATCTCTTGTTCTATCTCTTCTATCTGCTAGCAGCTGGGAAGGCTGGCTAGCTGTCTAGAAAGATCTGCAAAGCCTAAATTAGACACATGTTAATTTGGGGAGACTTCTTCACCCTCTAGTAGATGGAGGGTGTGCAATAATTCTGCCTCATTCATGCTGCTCTTGGGAAGAGATGTTCTTTCAAAACATACATATGTTGAGAACATCTCACGTGCTGGGGTTGATTTTCTGTTCCTCGGGTTAACCCTTTAGTAGAATATCCTCTGAGCAGATACTGGCAACCTGGCACTCAGGACTATAACCCCACATAGAAAACAGTTTGGCAAAGCCAGAAATAACTACTCTCATCTTGGACAGTACATCTGGAACCAGAGAAGCTGCAGCCGGGGGGGGGGAGTGACAGTCCTCAGTGAGTAAGGCACACCTTAGAGCAGCCCAGACAATGTCCTAACCTATACTACGGGGAGGTGAGAGGTCTTCCAGCTGCCTGCCGGATCTGGAAGCTTAAAACATCAGCAGCCCTCCCCTGTGAGGCCCTGCAGAAACCATGCACAGAAGCAGAGAAAGCTGCTTAATTTTAAAGGAGCAGAATCTGGGAATTTTTAGAAAACTTTCAGAAATGAATGGCTTGGTTTTTGAGGTTCAGAAGAGAACGTGAGATGGAAACCCTTTGAAAAAAGGAAAAGGGATCGTGCGGGCCTCAGTTTAGTGTTTCAAAATTTCAGAGTCTGTCAGGGAGGTCTATACAGGACTGCAGACCCTAAGGGAACAACAAACCCAGTTGGCTTAAACTGGCTTTTCTGCCAGCTCACTAAGACAAGTGGGAAGTCTGAGGTTTGCAACTACCTTTTAAGTTTTCTCTGGACTTAAGTTGCTTAAGGTTTATTTGCTTGTTTTCCAGCCTCCCTCCCTCCCCCGCCATTTAATGGGAAAACCAAGGATAAAATGTTAAGTCTCCTCTTTCCTATTAAAATACCCCCAAACAAGTACAGAACAGAGCAGAGAGAAATAACCCCAGTGACCACTAGCCAAAACTCACAAGTAGTATGTGCATATCTGAAATAGTTGATGCACTCGCATAGGAAATCGCTGGATATTTTACACCTCTTGCAGCGGTTTAGTAACTGGCTGTGGAAGCTCATTCCCCACTTGAGAAAGTCATGAATTATACAGTTTTTACATCTGTTGAGCATGTTGTGCTTCTCAATCATCCAACTATACTGAGCCCTAAGTTTTCAGCCTTCACAATGAGATCACTGTTTTCAAGCACGTTCTAGTGGCATTTTGTCAAGCCATGTGTGTTTTCAGGATGGGGGCAGGGAGAGAGGAACAAAAGTATGCTGCCATTTCACAGGATTACAATCTACTTTTCAGCCTACATAAAACTGTAACTGACCCATCAACAAGAAACATTCTTTGTTTACTTCTTTTTCTTTCCCCCTCCTTTACACCCCCCCCCCCCCACTGAGTTGCTCCAACTATTGTTGGGAAGAAGGAGAGAAGGGATTGATATAACTTTTTTTCACTTTGGCTTTCAATTCCTGTTTATAAGGGCGAGGGGAAGGCCACCACCAAACCTTTAGCCTTCCTTAATCCTCCTCTAAAAATGTATTTCATTATGTGAAGACTTCTTTTTGCTCCAGCTACGTGATGTTTTTAATGAAACTCAGCTATTAGAAAAGGACTGACCATGAAGAACACTATCAGAGAGATGAAGGGAGATTTAGTATTTTAATTTGGCTTAGGCACAGCCATAAGGAAATTGCGTATACTAATTAGGTCCTTAGTCAAAGGACTCTAGGCTCCTAATATCAGGGGACCATTTCCACACAGCTAAGCATACAAAGCTGGGAAGGGGCAAAGTGGGAAAACTACTGTAGAAATTATCTGTAGATGATCTATTGCAGTAGAGACAGAGAAATTAATATGTTTATCTTGAGTTGCACAGGATTCACTGAGATCCCTCCAGGCTGAACAATTCACAAGCAGCCAATAATCCCCTGCACTGAATGACTTTGATCATTGCTATATAAAGATTTTTTTTTTTTCCTCCGGGAGATGGTCACTCATCATTTAAACAGTGGTCAGCCATAGTAACATTTCCATTGGCTGAAATTCAGATATGGTGAGTGTCAAAACAATATATGTGACAAATGTTGTTTGCTCAATGTGTGGAGACAGCCTGAGGTTTTATGCATCTTTTGTATTAGCTTTTTCTTTTTAAACTAAAAGCCACTTGCTTGTATAATTTACATTGTTTGAATGAAAGCCATATCCAAAAAGAGAAATAGGCATTCACATCTAAATAGATATTGAGAGTGGCACTGGTGGAAAGGAACTGAAAATTACAGCCTCTTGTAAGATAAGCTGGGCTAGCAGTCAGATCAAAAATGTTTCCCTGTTCTTGCTGAGAAATAAAATGCTCAGAGAGAAGAAGGAAAAAAAAAACCCTTCTGAAGGCAAAACTTTTCTACAGCACTTAGACTATCGGTGCTTAATTCAGGTAATCTAAACGACCAATTCGTATTTTCCCTATCCCATGAGTGTGAAATGCCAGCTGGGCCCAGCTGGTCAGCAAGTGCATGAAGAGGGAAAGGTTACATTGAGTGTCCGGGGCGGATGTCAGACCTGGCCACAGCCCTGGCTCCCCCAACCTCTTGAGGATGTGCTGGAAGGATGCACATGGAAAGGACTGGGTCAAACGGGAGCCCAGAATGTGGTTGTACAGCCCCATTTACCTGTTCAACTGCAGTGCCCCTGGCCGTGCAATCTGTGAGCAACAGCAGCGTATTTAATGCTTCTCTTTGTTCTCTGAGCCTGCCCTAAATGCCATTCTGAAATGCCCAGACCTGCACAGATACAGCTAGATGGACCAGGGTCGCTCCTTTGCTGCTGTGCAGGTATGCCCAGAAAAGCGTCTTGGCTCAAAGGTTTATCTAGTCAGGGAGATCTGGTTGAATTTAAGTTGATTCGGGGTAAGCCATACTACATGTGGACCAGATAAAATGAGCTGCAGGCTCATAGGCCATGTCTTTACTAAATCCCCCCCAGCACAGGCTCTACATTGCACAGCTCCATCACGGCTCCAGCGCGGGGCTGCTCTACCACCAGGGCATCCTGATGTCCATAGGATGCTAGCAACGACACTGTGGATACATGGCTACCTTAAGGTTTCTCTCCATACAGAACAAAAGAGCCCATGGCAGCAGTTTCCATGGATCTACTGAACAGAGATGACTTGTCACTGCCTGATGATGTGATTGCATAAGTAAGAACTAGGTCAAGGTGTAGGAAAAGTACCTCTTCAGATGCAATATGGCTCTAGTTGAAGTTAATAAAAATACTTGCCTATCTGCAGCTTAATGTAAGCTTTATGGTTTTTATATTTTAATTACATAGCAAAAAAAACCCTCTTGCTGTATAGAATAACAGCAAAGTCTCAGCTGGTTCCAAATGCTACGGCTAAATGTCCTCAAGGTGGTTTGCATTTTCTATCTTCCCCTTCTATCCACAAAAATCTATCTCTTGGAATTTGATGACAGAGACTTGTATTTAATTTTGAGCTGCACAAGCTCACTAGAGGATTCTGATTAAACTTTAACATGCACAGTGCCTCTGCCTTGTCTGTGTAGACAGTAACACTCAATGTTTCCATTGCATTTATAGACAGTATATTGCAGAATGAAGGCCCTGGTACAATTTCTTCATTCTGACAGAAAATATCCCACGTAACTAGTTTGGCCAGTACACAGAATACTACTGCTTGTGTATGTTCTGCTTGGCACATAACAACGGAATGTAAATCAGCATATTAAAATCAAAGCTGACTGAAAATATATCCAAAAAGAGTACGAAGTTCATCATGGAAGTGCTCACTGCAAATGGCTAACGTAGATTTTGCTTTTACTCCATTTACACTGAGCTCAGTCACAACAAGAGTTAAGAAACAGGAGGAGGACTTGATGGGGGGAGCCAACTGCCTAATATTAGCTGCACTGTTTCATTTCAGGACACTGTCACAAAGAGGATGAGAAGCTAAAACATCTTTGGTATTACCACTTGCATGTTAAATGGGATTCCCTCCTTGAAGATATTTCTGTGTTGTCAGAGGAAGGAAACGGCAGCTGCGAAGTTGTGCTCCTAGTGCAGACCGCAGAGCCGGCCCTCCCCCCGCCTTGAAATTTATGCCAGATGCGGGAAAGAATGAGCAAGGTTTTCAAAGTGGACGCTCAGCATATGGAAGGGAATTTTTTAGCAACTAGAATGCTTTGACTAATTTCAACAGCTCCCAAGATTCAAGTAGATCTTTAAGAAAATCTGCTCTAAGGCTCTCAGTAGTATAAAATGAAGAGCTTTATCTATTCTTCTTGTCTTTCTGGAAAATGAGTTTAAAATCATCTTGCTGAAAGACTTTTTTAAACCTTTTTTAGACTTTTTTGTCTGTGGGCTTGTTGTGAAGAAGTAGTAGTACATACTAGTTTTTGAGGAATGGTAAAGTGCAGCAAAGAAGCATCTATGAGAAAGCACATGTTTTTGACCAGCCTAAGTGAGGCAATTAGGCCTTCCTGTCCTTGTGCCTCCAGAAGACACCTGGACTCCCGGGCCCAAAGCCCATAGCTATTATAACTGGAGCCAATTAGAAAATTTAAGTATTTTACTTCAGACAGACAAACTCGAGAAATTCTTTGTTTAAAATTATTAACAGAAAGGTTCAAGTAAAATAGATGAGCACCCAAAAATTCAGTTTTGTTTTCCAACTTTTTGATATGTCTTGGCTTTCAGAAACACAGATGAATATTCTGAGCTCACTTAACTATAGATGTAAAGAAAAAACTTGAATGAAACACCATGCTTCCAAAAGTGTCCATTTCATAAGGAGAGACTTTTTGCCTCTTCTGCTGAAAAATGTTTTGATGGAAAAAATCGAACCATCTATATTTATTGGGATAAGTATAGAAAGTTAATATAGAACATTTTGGCTGTGCCGTGGACCCTCCTGGCAAATGGACTTGCACCGTCCTCGACTTGGGAATGTAGTTGCCAAGTGAGCATAGCTTGTGGTGCAGTGCACAGCCAGAAGCAGATATACTTTAAGCTGAAGAGAAAGAACTGGAACAGGTGTGTAAGGAACAGAAGAAAGAAGAATGAAGGCAAGTACTGGAACATGGTTAGATCTGCCCAGACAGAAGATTTTTCTTCAATTAGGAAGTAAATTGCAGGTAGAAAGGAGAGTTACATGCTTAAAGGAAAATGTGCTCTTGCTGGTTCCTAGTTTCTGTAATAGTCTTGTGTTCTTTGGTCCTACACCACAGCCATCTTTTTAGTGCTCTAATTTCTTGACTCACTAACTGATAAACAATTTTAATGACATGGTACTAGGGATGTTTTCTGAAGAGCTTTTTATATTTTCTGTCTTCCAGTGTTGTAGCAAATTGCAGTTATTTAGGCACAGCTGCTGCCTGCTCCAAGTATGCTTATGGTGTCAAGGTAGGCTGTATGTTCAAATCTGAAGGTCGGGTCACAGAGCTCCTGCCATCAGTAATACACTTGTTTTTCTCTTGTACAATGTGCAGGTTATTCTTCTTTATGAACAATGGATTGCAGCTATACCCTTATTTCAATTTACGTCAGCAATGGATGTTAAGTGGAAATGCTATATCTCATTGTAAATGGGTACACTTATATTTGGTGTTATCTGTGTATCACGGATATCCTTAACTGTCTGAGTTGCATACAATATACAAAAGTATACTAGGAATACCGCTCTTCTCGAGTTTCCCAGTTGGAAACAGTAAATCTCTAAACCATACCTGGACGTTCCTGGGCACTCAGAATCAGGACAGTGCTGGGGCTCTTTGGTCATAGAATGGTTTTTAGTAGAAAAGTTCAATTTCACATTTGACATTCAGAAAGGACAAGGACCATCTTTTTGAAAGCTACTCCAGCTAAACTGTGTTATAGAAACACTTGCTTAAATGGCTCATAACATAACTCAAATACACTCCTCAACAAACATTAGCTTTGGTTTTGTAGCCTGCCAGCTGAGAATCATGATTCCAGCAGTCATTTAAACATAAGCTTAACTAGAAATACCCTTTCAGTCCAATAAAAAGGCTCCCAAGCTATCATCATAGTGATAGAAAATGACATGAACTCTGGTAAAATCCTTATAGTATTCCTTGGTTAGATGTATTTAAATGCATTAGTGGTCACTGAGGATTCAGACTTGTTTGCTAAGTCATATTCCTCTGTCAGCTGCTATAAAGCTGCTCTAAACTGGGTTGCGCTCAGTGCAAAACTCTTCAACACCTTCTGGGAGATGGGTCCTTCCTAGTTTTCATTTGGGAATCTTTAATTCTATGCTGTCAGATTGGGGAAAAAATTTAACAAGTAGTACTGGTAACTCTTCTGTTAACAGTGTATTTCTTAAAGATTGAACTTCAAGGACATCACATCCATGATTCTGTTCCTAGTGGTGTATGCTTTTAGTTGAGCTTCTTCTTTTAAGCCTTGTTTCTATCACCTTTTTTGAAATTCCCACTTTGTTGCCACAGGGTCATAAATGCGATCAAATATTGAATAAAAGGATATAAAGAGACACTTTCCTGAAGGATTTTCAACCTTCAAAGTCTAGACACCGGAAGTAGACCTAACAAATTTCTTCCAGATAGCAGAAATAGCGAAGCAGTGTACCAGTACAGTTTTGTCATGTCTTCACACCATATTTCACTAGATCTTGCTTACTTGACTTCAGATTCAGAGGACAAGGCACTGATGTTGCTAAAAATTTTGACAGGCGAGGTTCAGAAATAAAGAGTGTATTTTGGGTTATGGCATCTGAATATAGATGGTTCCATTAAAAAAATAACAGAAAAGAACACTTTACCTTTATTTTTAGTTCTTTTGGTTTTCTCTTTTTTCCTTAATGTTAAGTTCAAAAACTTAATACCTTTTGCAGAAAAAAACCCAGCATAACTATAGCAAAAACACCATGTCCTTTATAATGGAACACCTATTCAGGATATCAGTGGGTTAGAAGATCTTTTCATAAAAGCATAACAAAAAAGGGAGAACTGTGCTTATCATTTATAGGAACACCTCCCAGATAAAATTACAAATAAGAGCAGTGCTGATACTGTGTTCCATTTTAGTCACTTCTACCAAATATGTAGGAAAGGATGTTGAGCATGCTCGTGATCTGGATTAAATCAGGAAGGTCATCCACAGATAGATTTAGATCTAAGGAGAACTAGGACTTAGTAAACTCACTTTAATCTAGTATGATATAGTAACAGCTTTATAAGGAATGTCATTTGAGGGACTTCTGAATGCTGCTGCTCAGAAAATGAAGTCCTTGAGGGTGTCTTTTTCTCAGCAGAGGGGATTTCCCCCCCCCTTACTTTTATCAGATGGCTTTAATGAAAAATTGAGTTGCAAACTGAAGTATGTTGCAGTAGACTTTCTGTTAAAGTTATTAATAAATTCTTGGAAAGACTATGATTTCCATACTCTTCCTCCATTCTCTTCTGTCTTCAAAAAGAAAATCCCAGCACCAACCCAATATGACTAAAGCAATTCTCTGAGAAGGAAAAAGCTTCAGCAGAATACGTGGCTCTGTGAAATAGCCTAGGGTTATGGCAGGATTTGAGAATGAAGAAGAGAGAGTGATTTCAGCAGATTTCATCCTTGCACTGGCCTGTAGTGACATTTGTCGTATAGAGTTTAAGCTGGAGTTATTCTAAGTGGTGCTATGAAACCTAGGATTACATGCTACAATTTTTTAAAAACAAACAAACAAGCAAACAAAGAAAACAAAAAAAACCCTAAAACAACCCATAAGGGTTCTTTTAGTCATCAGTGGGATGAAGGCTCAACACTGTGATCTGTTTTGGGATTTTACTGAGTTTCTATGTAATTTCTCTCCTCCATGCCTTCCCTCAAATCTGCTTTCCCAAGATGCTTGGAAAACATGAACAATCAGGCCAGGTAGAAAGCAGACCACTTCTTCATGCTCTGTGTACAGAGTTACTCCTTTGTGTAACTCCTTTGTTTGTGTTACAAGATCAGTGTTCAGGTGGTGAGCTGAGCTATCAGTACAATCCTTTCATGGCATTGTAATCATCAAGATAGAGCCGAATAGGGGCCAAGTTCTTGGTTTTAACTGGTCCCTCTTACTTAAAAATATTTCCAGCATTCTTGCTTCTACATCTATATTAATGTCTCAGGTATAATTTCTGGGTGAAGGCTAGTGCTCAAGTCTTTTACTATGAGAACTGCAGTTAAGCTCATTAGCTTCAGTGTGACATATGCATAAACTAAAGAGCTACTGCAAATAGGGATCTCTTCCTGAATATTAGGGCATCCATTAACAACCATATAATCTTTCTAACTAGTCTCTGTAATTATTCTCTAATCACAAAGAAAGATTGCCTTATAAAATTGCCACAGTCATGGATATTATGAGTTTTTGCTATATACTATACCATCAAATCAATCATGCAAGTAAAACTGAAGTTCTGCATCCAGAACTGTAAGAAGCCTTGGATACAAAGAAGATCAAACTCACTTGCTTGAACTGAAGTTTCCCTTTTTTCCTATTATTTTGGAGTCATACACGTTCTCATGTACACCATGTGAGTACTGCAAAGCAGAGCCAAAAGTTAAAGCAGCAGTTAATCTGCCATTTTTTTCTGCTGAAATTAAAACTGTTCAGTCATATACTTGCCTACACAAGACAAACAAAAGAACAGTCAACAGAAAAACATAGCTCTGATTTAGGAAGTAAACAATGCAAATCTATGTCCTACGTTAATCAAAAGGTGTGATGAGGCGCTCACAGTTGTCCTTCCTGACTTTAGCAGCAGTGAATCTATGAGCAGTAATAATATTAAGTATTCAGTCAGGTTTAAATCACCTTTCCAACTTTGCCTGCAAGCAAACTGATTTTCACTGACATGTTAGATGTGTCATTCTTTGCTTTTTCTCTACTAAGAGCTGTAGATATTTTCATAACTAAGTGTCATCATGTTAGAAACAAAACATCTTCATTGATCCACTCACATACTGTGCCGTCACGTTTTTCTTTATAATCGTACTGATAGCTCCTTTAAAGAACCTCCTCCAGTGGGAGTGAGGGGACATCAATACCTCACAGCATATACTCAGTTCCTGGTTATATGAGTCCTAAGTGATACTCACTAGGAAGAGCACTATGTACTGATAGGACTCTGAGGAATGGGGTTAAACCAAGTCCATAGATATACCCATTACCCAAAACCCATGGAGGCTTACAGATTTCCATAGGCTTCATCAGGCTAAGTAATGCTTTAGTCTCAAAAAAGAGTGAGTGCCTGTAAGAGCCACGTTGTACCCCCCCCCATCTATTCTTCGGCCAGCTATTGCAACATCCTTATCAGATGAGTATTGGTAGGCAACAAGATACATGTTATAGCTGCCTGCTTCTCAGGGCAGTGTTAAAAGCCATGCTAATATCGTTTTCTGAAGTGTATGCAAAAGACGTGCTTCTTAACACCCTTGTCTACTGCACTGTAACTAACATTTTAATTAGGCATCAAATAGGTTGCTGTTTGCTCCCAGCCTATTCATCTGTCAAAAATATCTCCACAGAAGCAGTTGTAGGAAAAAAAAAATCAGGCTAACATCACTTTTATGGCAAAGGCATATTAAAAAAAAAGAAAGAAAGAAAAAAAAAAAAGATAACCAAAAAATAGCCCTACCTTTGCTAAGACCAAATTTACTGAGGAGTGAAACTCAATAATCAATAACAACGGAAAACATCAGGTGGGGGAAGAGACGTGATGTGTATCCTGAGAGGAATAACAAAATATGCTCAGCTTATATGGTTAATATCTTCTCTGTAGGCTTGCTCTGCAAATTTAAGGAAGATTAAATTTCAGATATGCTGTTTCTTGTTTTTTCTGGCAACAATAAACTTCAGTTTGGGGGAGGAGGAGGAGGGAAAGGCTGAGTGGGGAGAAAGAGCCACAGTAAAGTGTCTGCTGTCCATGTAGTTTTGCCAGACTGCTGTCTCAACTGAGAGCTGTGATCAAGATTTATTGGGCTTAAAATATGAAACAGACCTTTCATGTTGGAATTCTAAATATCTTCTTAAGCAGTAGTGAGTACCACCAAATGCTTAACGGCAACACACCAGAGTTCAAACCCACACAATAGTTTCTTCTCTCTTGTGAAGCAGCATACTGTAGGAATCTCATTCCATCTTCTCATTTTTGAATGGGGGAAATAGTATGTTGGATGTTATCATCATCATCTGAAAACCACTTTATTTTTTATATTAGATTTTGGCACAGATGGTCAAGATTGCTAGTGTCTGAACATGTGCATTGAATGGGCAGGTTTATCACTTAAGTTAATAAAGAAAATGCTTGAATGTGTGCAAGATGTTTGCATCTTGGTAGTACATTTTATTAAGCTCTTTTAGTTACATAGTGGCAGGCAGAACAGCTTGGAAAAGATCTAGGCTACTTGTTTCATGTCATTTTGCCAGCCTCTTGTTTCTCTGTTTTGCCAACAGCTTTGTTCCACAGGCAAAATAAGGCTATGCACCTGAGAAATAAAATCAGAGCAAAAGTTTTCTCTGTGGACCTCAGGAGTTAGAGAGCAAAATGCAAAGCCCGCCTTTTTGTCATATTTTTATGTCATTACAAACTCTTAAAAATATATTCAGGAGAATTCGACTTATTATTACTATTTAAGAGGTACAGCAATGAGAATATATTGGGTCTGTTAGGCTGTACCACATTATTTATGCTAGGATCTGACTGAGCTGCAGGCTGGTGGACAAACCTATGAATTTGCTTAGTATAGGTTTTAAAAATTGAAAGGAGTTCAAACAGGCAATTGGAGCCTGGATGATTATTTTTCAGTGGCTTACATGAAATAAGTGTTTGGTAGTGATTCTGTAAGTGATGTGTGCATGGAGTGACCTGTTGAGCGCCCATTGTATGTGTGCTCAAAGACTGTTTTCACCGGCTGTTCCAGTGGTGCTAGGCAGGTGGGAAACAATGGGAGATAAAGTGCTTCAAGCCATAGGAAAAGGAGGAAAAAGGGCAGGATTCTCTATATTTGGATGCAGCATTCCTTCCTTCCCGTCACAAAAAAAATATCACCCGCAAAGAGTGAAAGGTATTGAAATGAGAAGAAAAGTCTCCTTGTCCATTGAGCAGTGTGCACACGACATCTGAAATGAGGGATTCACCACCTGAGTTGAATTTGTTTTTAAAGTTGCTATTTTTCAGCTATGCTTGTAACAGCTTTACATCCCTTTTAATTGCCAGGTACACACACACTTTTTAGATTTCCAGTCTAGGACACTAGATTTTTTCCTGTCCAATTCAGTGGCCTAACATGGATACAGAATCTCAGTGATTTTGTCATTTGTAGTTTTGATACTGTCTTCTGAAGTAAATAATACTGATGTGTCTCTTCAGGTTTGAAAAAGTACCAGGAAGACCTTGGTGGTGTTATCCAGGCCAGTGCTAACTTGAGCTTGCTGAACTTGAATGAATGGAAGCTAGGCACATTTCTAAATGCTGTGCTCCTCTTGTGAATTAGTTTTGCATTGAGAATGTAAAACACTCATGTCCTGTTCTTTGCTTTGCCTGTGGAAGAGTGATGAGTTGAATTTAGGTTTGCTTAAAATGGCTTGAGATGTGTTTAGCTTGAGCGATGATGATACTTCTGTAGCTGACTTAAATACCGTGAAGCATCCTTCACTCTGAAGTTCGCTTGCCACCACTGCTCCAGAATGCAGATTTGTTAACATTCCAGGCATGCTGCAGAGCTCATAATTTACGCAGTCTTTTGACTTGGAGTGGGTTGCAGAGTGATGAGGACTGAATGAGTTCATTATAATTGTTGTTTATTTTAAGCAGTTATACGTTTCTTCTAGTTTGGATAGTCTTCATTGGGTAGGTCATTTCTGGTTTTGCATTGTGAACTTTTTTTCTTTATTTGCAGTTGTTAGGCCAGATTTAGAGCAAAAATATTTCCCTTATTAATTGGATGAAATAATCTTCTTGTAGTATGTGTTTCCGTTTGGTCTGTTGTAATTGGTATTTGGAGTCATACAATGAAACTATCTGGTTTCTCTAAAATGAATGTGTGCTTTTCTTTATGCTCCATTTTATATATATCCTGTTTCTCTCAGGCTACGGAAAGAACTGTTTAATAGTCAGCAAATTTGATGTGAATAAAGAGACCGTGAAAATCCAAATTCTGTAATGATCCTTCTATGGCTGTTATGAGAATGCAGAAATATAAGGTTTCTATGCTTAATAAGTACTATAGATGTGTTACACTATTTATACACTGTCACTGGAGGAAGGCTGAAGCTTTGCTGTGAAATACATACATAAGTAAATGGTAAGGAAAAGAAAAAATGTGGAAAAAGTTCCATGTGTGTTTCATTTACTCTCAGATTTGATATGCACAACAGAATAGCCGATGGCCCAATTATTGGTCCAAATTCTTAGGTCTGAAATAATGAACATACTTCAGAATCACTGCATTCCCCAATGCAATGACCCTGATCCACTTTTCATTTCTTGTATAATGTAGGCAGTATTGCACTATAGCTCCACAGTGGTCTGACATTTGCATTGGCAGCAGTAGGATTCCTGGATATACGAAGAATGACAATAGCCAGTGTGGGAAGGAATGGGTGACAGTCAAAACACTAAACAGATGTAAAATATCTTCTTGTCATTCCTCTTAGCAGTTGTCAATCACAGCCCCTTACTAAACAAGCCACCCCTGAGGGTGAGCGCTGGCTACTCTATTGTCTTGTCATCTACACAGAAGCTTCCCAGCAGGAAGCTTGGTGAGATAGCTTACCTGGGAAACCTCAGCTTCTGAAACCTATGTCTTTTAGATGACTCTAAAAACAAACAGGCATGGAAGTGAGAGCTCCTTTTCCTGAGAAGGCCTCTTGGCAGTCATGGCCTTGCTGGACAACAGGACACTGTGAATCACAATGGAATTAGCATCCAATTTGTATCAATTCCCATTAGGGTCAGATCAGTCCATGTTATCCTATTAGCTTGCAGCAGTTAGAGAAACACACAGATGTGTCTGTGTTCTGAAGACCAGGACAAAGCCTTGTTATACTTTTTCTTTTTTTTAATCCTGCCATGCAATGGGATTACAATGGTCTCTGTTGTCTGGCTTTATCTCAGTACTCCTTGATTGACAATACCCTGGGAGATGTCACTGTCCTTGCACCATGCATTGTAATAGCCTAGTGTACCAACGGTGCTTTAGGACCTTCGTCCCCCTCTTTTTTTTTCAGGTGTTATAAACATCTGTCAATGCACCACAATGACTTGACCTCTTGTTGAGCCTACATGTCCGATGGTCTATCAGTTGGTGTCTGAGGGAGTTCCAAGAGAGAAAACTTTAGGTAGTAACATGAATAGAGGGCAAAGAAATAGGGCAACTTTATTATGGACTGTCATCAAAAAGTAGCATGAGTGGAATGTCAATTTAATAATAGAATTGACAGCTTTTCTCTGGTTTCCGCAATGCCACAACTGTTTCTTTGACAGTTTAAAAAATAGGCCCTTTGTAGCAGTCAGAGTGGCACAACATACATTTGTGAATGCCCTGCATAACTGAGATTCCCCCAAATGCCACTGTCGTAAGACCAGTCCCAAGAATCCTTCTGCATTGACTAAAGGTAGTGGTGTATGGAGACCTGGTGAACCTAAGCAATGTGAAATATGGTGTACAGTAGCTAGGAGGATATAGCATACCTAAAAAGATGCTGTGTTATCATTCTGTCAGGAGGGATTTTCTGAATCAAAGCAAATGCATTTATCATGATAAATGTTGGTAAATAACCAGTCATAAGTTTTCAGATTTCCAACAGAAAATTAGTTTTTCTTTTCTTATTCAACAAGCATTCACAGAAAGCTTCTGCTGACTCACCACAGAAAAACACTAGCATTTAGTGAAAAAGCAGAAGACCATACCTTTTCCATTTTTCAACTGAAAAGTTAAGGAAATTTTAAAAAGCGGAAATTTACATGATTTTTTTCCTTTGATTTCCTTTTGTCCACACTAACTAGCTTCTCTGTTTCTGTGATCATAAGTACAGCTGTTTCAGAAAGCGAGTAACATAGTCTGGGGAATAATACAGCTCCTCTACAAGTTGCAAACACAAGAATAAATTAGAGAAGTCTCTTTTTTAAAAAAAAATTTGTTCTTTTCAGTGTTGAATTTGACAAGAATTATCTTGGCAGAAAGCAAGGAACATTTCATAATATGTTCATAATTCTAAAACCATATACCTCACAACTAAGTTATCACAACTTTAAAATGACAAATAGATACCACACCTTTATATAGGTGTCAACAGAGTAATTTTTCTTCCCCTTTTGAAGAACAGAATCATTCTAATAAACAAAAGATGACTGAGCAGAGTAGAAACTGGAATAAAATAGAAATTATGACATCTGTATGTTGGAAAAATGGTCATATGCTAGATTGTTCATTTTAAACATTGAACTTCCATACCAAAGCTAAAATTAAAATGACTTAACCACCAAGGATTTCCAAATGGAAATGGAAGACCTTGTAACCATTATACATATAAATAGATACATATGTATACATATGTATACATATACATATGCATATATGCATATATATACATATACATACACACACACACACACATATATATATATATATATATATGTAGAGACAGAGAGACAGAGAAGACACCAGGCATTGTTTTACAGCAGTAAGTCATTAATCACACTACTGTAGCAGACAATCTAGTCTAAAGGGCACATAAATGATTTTAATGATGGAAGCTTACAGTGTATCTTAAGTATCCTTATAAACAGGTGATGCCTCATACTGTAATTTTCCTTATCCAGGACATGGCCTTTCCAATGTATCTTGTTTTGTAAGCTTGGACAGCTTATTTGCCTGGAAATCTAAGGAGACAACCATCCAAGTAGCTTTAACTAATAGTGTCTATAACGTTTTTTTATTACATACTGACACACACACGGTAAAAACATAACTAAACAAAGCAGGATGAATTTTTCCTTAGGATTTGAAGCATTAGTAGAATTAGTATTATCTCATATGTGAAATGTAGCACGGATAGTCATTGAATGAACTTGAAATAAAGTCAAGGGAAGTGCATTAAGACTGATGTCCATTATACCTCCAAATGACAAAGCTAAGCAAATGTTAGTTTACTCCCTGTGGCATATTCAGGAAAAACAATAATTAATTCTGAAAAATTAATTTTCAACAAAAATTAAAATGTTGTGATCAAGAACTGCCAAATAACTGCAAGTTTTTCCTCTTGTGGAAAACAACTTTTCATGAGGAAAACAACTACTGGTTTCTATTATGAGAAGGTCCAATTTTCATATGCCAGATATCCATTAGTTCTCCATTAATTATCTTAAGTCAGACTATTTTGATCATTTTGATTTTTAAATTTTGAATTGAGTAGTGTTTGGGCTTAATAGTCCTTAAGGATTTCTTTACTCCTCTGGAATAAACCCTTCAAGGCCTCTATTGTAGCACAAGTTAACAGGTACAGTTTCTCTTCCTTCTGGTGTCAGTGTTTCATGCATTATGAAAGAGAAGTCACCCATTACCTAGTTCTCATAGAAGTTAACATGAGTATTTGTCTCTTTCTGATTCTCTCATTTATTATAGTTTAAATTAGAACATTAGTATACTTGTCAAATGTAAACTGCATAATTTGTTTCCCTTTTAAATATTCAGCATCTTTGAAGTGAAAGTTTAAGTTAGACAAGCTTAGTTCAGAGAAAAAAGCATAGCATTACAGTGCTGTCACTACTAGGAACTGAACCATGCCCAGTTTAGGCAGTATTATGTCATTGGAATTAAACTGGTTTCCTGTCCCCTTGAGAGAAGGTCTTTAAAAATGAGAGAGAAAGAGAAGAAAACAATATTCTTCTTGTTAGACTTCTAAAATTTATGGTCTTGTGCAATCCCTTGACAATTCCAATATGCAAAGTGTTTTTCTTTATTTGGGGATATAGGGTTTCTTATTGGATATTATCTTTAGCTGTTGCTTTATGGGCTATATTACATCAGATAGTTGTGTAGGGTTTAATGAGAAATCCATCCCAACAGTAGCTGCAGGAAAGTTTCTGTCAGTGGGAAAAAGTAATCCTCTCAGAACAAGATTTTGTTCTTTGAAGGCTATAGCCACAGTGGTGGAGCAAAATATTAAACCCTTTGGGGCTATGCTCCAGAAGCAAAATGACACATCAGCAAGAACTGACAGGACCTTGATGGGCTATTTAGCATGCCACAGAAGTTGGCATAGGCATACATATATATGTATTATATGATCAATCTACATATATTGCGGTCTTCTGCTACAGAGTTAAGATCAAAATCCCCTGTGCAGTGTGGCTAGATACAAATGCTCTCCAAATGTTTCTACTACAGAATCTCAAGTGGGAGAGAAAAGAAGCATGAATGGAGCTTTTGGATGTGATCAGATTTAGGGGGGCTGGCAGAACGGAGAAACATAGATAGTCCAGCCCTTATTCATGCCTTTGTATTCACAAGCAAAAATGGTTCAGGGAAAAACTAAGAACACATTTTTGAATGTTACAATCCACTTCCTCTGTGCAAACAGAAGAAAAAAAGGCAATTTTATTAAAAATGTTGTTCATGAAACAGTTTGTCCATATCTAGCCTGGAGATAAGGTTGCAGTCAGTTTGACCTCACAGTTAAATTAAACTAGTGGTCTCAATCTGACACCTAATTAGTATTTCCCCACCTTGCCATTATATGATCCGCAGTTTGGCACTATCTGCAGTTTCCCCTCAGGAGACCCCAAGTTGTGCAACACAAAGGCTAATAAGAGTCAGGAGAGGAACCTCAGCTGGACTCTGAGGGGAAATTTATAGAGAATCTGTCCACACTCAGCCATTATCGTCAGTCTCATATTTTCATCATTAAATTTAAGCATAATTAATGAAAGCCTAGAGATTATAGTTTAGCTTTAACGAAACAACACAACAGGCAACATTTGTGGTGCCTAGGCTGAACTCCAAACTAACTGTGAAAAGCTTCCAGGGTATAGCAGTTCCCCCATTACACATTTGACTATTTTACACATATCTGACTAGATGGTTGCTAGACTCCCAATAACTGCCAATAGGTAATGATACTACAACAGGCATAGTAGAGAAACTATGCATTTATAAAAAAAAAAAACTCTATAGGTGCTAGTAAAGGCACTATAAATTAAAGTGCAGAACATCTCAACTCATGGAATTAATTTGGTACATTTTACCTACGGGGAGAAAGCAGAGTTTTTTTTCAAATTAAAAATAACTTTAATGCTTCCATGTTCCCTTTTTTTTAAACATTACTGCTATACTTTAAACTCTCCAAGGTACAATCAGAGCTTTTGCAGCAGAGTAAAAAAATCTTTAAAAACATTTTAAAAACATAGATAGTCAAAATGTTAGCAGTTGTGACTTTATGTCAAATAAATTTTGTATGTTGAATGAAAGGAAAAATGTTGAAATTCTTTCAGATAGAGAGATTTCTGTAATCTAACACTTAGGCATGTGCAATACATATGTAAGGCACAAGGTGAGGTGATGATAATTTAGAGTGTTTGGAAAACAAGAGAAAGACTCGCCTGAACCAGCACAATCAGCTAAATAGTCCACAAAAGAATGGTACATCTGGCCACTGACTAGGAGAAAAGGTACTGTTCCTGACCCATCCTGTCTTAGTTCCTGCTTCCCAAAAGCAAGGCCTGGGTATCACTCCTGTTGACTGGAATCAAACAGTCGTCAGTTTATCTGAGAGAGGAAAAAACTTTTTGGCTTTAGTTTTACCCTTGGGGAGACTTTTACTGATTTTTCTGCATTCCGTTGCCTTGAGGAATACTCGGTTCCTCCTTTCTCTTCTAGGCCAGCCTAAACTCTGGGGACTCCGAGGCTCAGTTCTTCCTAGCCTCACAAAATATACCCTTCTTTTCGGTACTCTACCATTACATCGTCACATTCTCCCTCTACTCTGCTGTGTACTTCAGTTTCTATTCTCTTCCCAATAATTCAGTTCAGGTCTTACAATTTCCAGCAGATGCTGTGAAGAAACAGCTGATTATAGGTCTGGCATGGCTGCCCGGTCACTAAGCCCTGTTGGCCTGACTTGTAGTACCAGGTCTGTAAGAGAAGATCAGGTTGGGATCACACAATGCCAACCTCATATCACTGAGTAGCCTGGGTAATGGGGATCAGCTCTGACAGAGAGGTTTCTCAAATTCATGAACACTCACTGATCTCATATCGCCAGTAAGCAACTCTTCATGCATTTAAAATCCAACAAGTTAGGGTATTTGAATGTTCATAGTCCCTAGGTCCTATTGGCAACCAGTAATCACCACAGGTAGGCCACTTACAGTCACCAAAGTTACTATTCACGTGGGACACTAACATTGGGGCTGCCACATGCACTGGCTTGATTTGCTGTCATCTTTGTAGAGCTCTCAGCTATTTTGCCCCTGCACAAATGCTACCTCAGTTACCAGAGTACACTGGGGGCAGTTCCAGCTGGTTTGATGTCTTGCGTAAGATGAAGGTCTTGGCATTGCTCTTGCAGTGGATATAACTGCACAGCCCTGTGCTTTCTCCCTAGGACCCTCCCATATCAGGAGCAGCTGGTGAGCAGATCACAGATGAGAGCAATCAGTGTAACATATGAGGTTACAGAGCAGGAGAGCGGCTGCTTTGCTGTATTGCAAATGTTAAATGCCAGGATGGCTTTTGCGGGAGGAGGGTGGATATACTTAAGGTGGTGCTAGCTGAGGAAGTCTCTACTGCAATGCATGTGATTTGGCACAGATTTTTCTTGTACTAGATTCCTTAGTTAGAGATCCTCAGCATATCTGAAAGTTAGACCTTGAGCAGTGATACAGGTGTAGACCTCTGACTTGTTAAAAATTGCAACTCTTCTGGATCTTCCCTGCAAAACTGCATGGAAATATAAAATTAGCTGTGATCCAATAAGGTATTTTACCAGAGAGTTGAGCTTCAATTTTGAGACACTGCTGTACTGATTCTCCCTTTGTAGATTTTGGCTTACTATCACTGCAGTAAATGACTTTTTCCATCACTTATGTGAAGCCCTTGTCTTTGTAATGAGTGCCTTAACACCCTAAGGGGAATCATAGAATCAGTAAAGTTAGAAGGGACCTCTGGAGATCATCTAGTCCAACCTCCCCACTCAGCAGGGTCACCTAGAGCATGTTAGACAGGGTTGCATCCAGACAGGCCTTGAATATCTCCAGAGAAGGACACTCCACAGCCTCTCTGGGCAACCTGTGCCAGTGCTCCATCACTCTGACAGTGAAGAAATTCCCCCTCATGTTCAGGCGAACTTCCTGTGCTTCAACTTCTGCCCATTGCCTCTTGTCCTGTCACATGGGACAACTGAAAAGAGTTTGTCTCTGTCCCTCCTGTTTTGAGAGCATCCTTCTGAAGTAAGAAATGCTGTTACACAAATGTTGACAAGGGATGATGTGAGGCTTAGACAGTCAAACCAGGGTACCAACGCCGGGCATTTGGTAGCTTGCTGCTACCAAAAGATCATCGTCTCATTTTCCTTGGACTGGCACTGCTGCTCATCTGATGAGTGCAGATGGTTCAGCTCATCAAATTGATAGAAACCTGTTCTTTTTGTTTGTTGATTAATTTTCTGCCAGTGAAGAGGATTCAGACAATAATCAGGATGAGGGCAAGGGAGGTGGTAACATCTTGAAGCCAAAAATATATGTGAAGTGGAGCTATTTCTATTACAAAAGAAGGTTGTTTACTTACTAAGAGGTATTTGTTGACTGAAGCAAAATTGAACTTAGCAATAGTGCCACTTGTTGAAAAGCAGAAAGAGGGCCACTATGTTGTGAAACTTTACCTTAAGTGCCTTAACTCAGGTTGCAGCAGGGCACTGATGGCTGAACAGATTGGCTGTGGAGCCATACCTATTTGATCACCCTTCCTCTCTCCTAAGCTTTTTTTCCAGTTTCTTGTTGCGAATCCCATAAAAGGAGACAACAGGAAGAATTTTCTAGGCTTGATTATAGTGCCATTATATACACATACTCACAAACATGCATAATTTCTTCTACAGTAATGACTCATGAAGCGTTACAGTAGAAAATAGTTATGTATCACATAGGACTGCTAGGAAAGAATGCGATTGTGCAATTGAAGTCTGCATATTAATGTACTAGGGATGGAGAGCTCCGTTAAATTACACATAAAACATTAGTTTATGAATCTCCTGGCTCCAATTCTTTAGCCATACAAGCATTTGCATAGTGTTTTTTTTTTTTTTTTTTTTTTTTTAATGTAGAAGTAGCAAGGTTCCTGATAATTTAATTATTACTGTACCCTTAGTCAGACATCACTTCATTCATTGCCCTCGGTCTTGGCTTTCCTAGGATATGATTAAGTAGCTTACATTTTAATCTAATTGAATATTCTGTACATAAAAACAATGAGCATTTACAAATAATAAAAGTTATCATTTGAGACTAGTTTAAAGCTCCATACCCAAAGTTTCACATTTGGGTGAAGTTGCTGTATTTTGGGAAGGAGGGATTCTGGTTTGAATCCA
Source organism: Rhea americana (assembly GCF_003343005.1). NCBI lineage: Eukaryota > Metazoa > Chordata > Aves > Rheiformes > Rheidae > Rhea > Rhea americana. Next base: position 1,048,811 of record NW_028186990.1, on the reverse strand, counting down.
GCTGTTTGTAAATAAACATCATCATACATTGTCTTTAGAAACTAATAATCAGCTATTTTTGTTGTAAGAGAGAACTCTTTCTTACTAAGAGAAAAATGTTGTCTGAAGTAGAATCTTTCTTAGCAATATTGCCATCTATCAAAAAGCAAAATATAAGTATTTAAGTGGTTTTAAATGAATCTCACATTTACCTGAAGAAAAACTTCAGCTCAACCATATGCAGGAAAAGGCTATTATAATTCAAGTTTCTATAAACATGCTGTGATGACAGCATTTTTAATACTGCACCTGAAGGAAAAAGATAATGTACAAATTTAATGCACCTGCTGGCTTGGGTGTTTATATGATCAGCTAAGCAGGAGTTCTTAATACTTCCCAGCAGATCTCTGCCAGTGGGCCTGCTATAAATCCCTCCACAGCCAGACAAGTTGGCCTTTATTTTTTCATATTGCTTCGGGCATCTCACATGACATTCCCAAATAAGGAATTGTACTACAAGCCTGCTCTGATTGCTAGTAATGACTTAACTGCAGAGGAATTATAACAGTATGAATAACAGTGGTTTGCACTGTGAATGCCTAAGCTACTCCAAAAATGCCAGAGCAACCAATATAATGTGCTTCTCACTCATAACTTTGAAAAGGAAGGGAAAGTCAGAGCACTTTACAACTGCTGCTAATCTGTAAACACTGATTGTTCATTCAACAGCAGGAAACAAAAACAAATGGAAGGCAAATAATAGTATTAGTTGTTCCTGGGTATTAAGAAAGTAAAATTGCACAAACCGTCTAATTAAAAATGTAGGAGGAGAAATAAAATCCATTGCATGTTTAAGAAGGGTAGTTTGAATGAGCATTTTGTCAGCAAAAAGTTTTCTGTGTGTTCATGTCTTATTAAATAGCATTAGATTTCTATCTCTTAGCTAGAAATAAACTAACACTCTTTGTATATGAATTAGACTGCAAACTCCCTGGGGACAGTCTTCTTAATAGTTTTGCCTTACAGTTTATTTAAACTGGCCTGCAAGTTTGGACTGTATTTGTAAACTGATGGTAGACGGCAGATATAGAACATCTATATAACAGATATCTAATAAAATATGCCAATAAAAAATAAAAGTTTAAAAGATTTCAAAATGCAGCAATCAGATAAAAAATGAATTTACCACCTAGATATCTTCAGCATGTCTACCGGACTCCTGAAGAAGAAGGGCAAGTTTACAAATGGACACTGACTCCCAATGCTTGTAAATGAAAAAAGCTGCAAATTGCTAATGTGTGTACGTGGGAGATGGGAGAATAAGAAGTTGGTGCCTAGAAAGGCTGTTTAACAATAGGAACTGAGGAGAGAGAGTGGATTTGTTAGGAAGATTTTATGTAGGGGTTTAAGGGAGTTTGGACCTTGTTGTAGCAGTACTTTTTGTCAGGTCTGAAGCAGCAAGTTGTGCTACTGTGCTGGGCGATAATTGTACTGGGCATTGCTGGGCTCTATTCCTAAACCAGACCCCAAGGAGTGATCTTCTGCTTTTTGGCATGGGACTCGGTGTGGGAACCTACAGGGATGTTTCCCATAGATGTTTCTCTGCAGCACAGGGCAGGGCTGTACGGCCTGACCGAGTGAGCTAGCTGGTATGCTGGGGACACAGCTCTGGGCCTTGGAAGCCACAGCACTGTGTTCTGCAATGCTAATACATCCTCAGGCAGCTTCAGCGCTGCTTTTTCTTGGGAAAGCTTGTGATGGTGCAGTGCCCTGACTATATCCTGGTGGCATAGTGCCTACTGTGCCACCCTGCAGCACTCCTTGGGGCAGAGCCTTGCCACAGACAGCTTTGGTATTTAGAGCTACAGTCAGAGACCAAAAGAATTCCTTCTTCCATGTTATAAAAACCTGCATTCCTTCCTCTGGGCAAAGCAGACTGGATTTCTCCTTTTCTGAAATCTCTGACTTAGTTGTGCAATTTGCCAGAAAGTCTGCCTCCCTGGAAAAGAGCAGTTACCACTAATTGTTTTGCCTGAGAATCAGTCTTCTGAGTTGTCAACCAAAGCAGCCTTCTGGCAGCTGCCCTGGTTGCCATAGTTCTAGACAAAATGAAAATGTTATTCAGGGAGGCATTGGCATCAAAGAGAGAAGCGATGGAAATATCAGTCAACAAAACTTGTGATGTTCCGCCTTGGAGGAGCTGTTTCTCAGTAGTCTGCACCATAGCAAGAATGATGCTTGCAAGGACAGTGAAACTGTGAGAGCTGGCCATGGATTTGTAATTCCATATAAGGGAGAATTCAATTTTTCAGATCTCCTTTTCTTCAAGATACAGTGTGCATTGGGCTGGGATCACTATTTTCTCAGCTACTTGGCTACCTGAGCAGAAATGGAAGGGTATTGAAAGAAAAAGCAATGCTTTATAATTTATGCATTGACTTTTGAAATGGTCTTTATTCTGAGATCTGATCAAGTCTTTTGAAAAGAAGTTTACTCTTATGAGGGGAAAAAAAACTTTCAAATCTGTGACAGTAGCTTCTCTGTGGTGACACGGTGCCGCTGTAATTGGTACTCATTTTGACTGTATCAGTAGGAAAATATAGTGAAAGCCTGATACTCTGGCTTATCCTCCTGTCTTGAATAAGAAGGGACTCCCTTGTCCTTCAGGGCAGCTTTTATGAGTTAACAGAAATGCACTCATTCTTGCATACACTCTCTCTCTCTCATTTGAGAACTTTTTGTGCTACCACTGTCAGTGGTGAGGCATCTTTCACAGAGCACACTGGATGGGATGGTGAAAGTTGAGGAATGAAGAATTAGGAGAAGAGGCAGCTGCAGAAAAATGGTAATTAATATTAAGATTTTGCATCACGCGAAATCTCTGTTGGCTTTGTCTATGAGGACTCATAATAGCCTGTGGCAGGTAGAGATGATATTACAAATTTCTATGTAACCTCCAGATCTGTACCTTGAGAAAAATCCAGCTCACTAGTGAAAGATCAGTAGCTCATAATATACCAATATATATATTTAAGCATACACGGATATTTTGATTTTACTATGGAACTCCTCTAAATTGACTTTTGCCCGTCTGTGTATATTGGCCCTATATTTTAGCATTTAATTGAAAATGGTCTTTAATGACTATATTCAAATACAATATGGAAAGATCTCTTTGCACAGTGGTACAACATATGCTTCATTAAACCTGTGACCTTTGTACAAGAGCTTCATTAAAAAATGCCCTAATGTATGGGTACTCTTAATATATCAGCTTGGGCCCTGACTTCAGAAATTTCTGAGGAACTGCTGTCTGGGACATAGGCTTTTTAAGAATTCCTAATTATTTGCTAAGAGCTTTTGAAAAAATTAGCTATGATATGGTAGGATATTTGGTAATTTTTCCTGTAAGTAAAGAAAATGACTGAAAAACAATGACTAAAACTATGACAATATCATCAACACTATGAGATTATTTAGGAAGAAGAAACAGAGGTTGAATTTAAATTAAAAGATCAAATTTTTTTGACCACAGAGGAAAATCAGCTGAAACTACTATTTTCCTCTACGGTAATCTTGTTTCTAATGCCTCACATGTGATGCATTTTTCCAAGCATTTTACTCATGGAAACAATGCTGAGGGATGTAATGTAGCTTGACTCTTGATATGACTGTTCACAATTGAGAACATTACACAGGCTTTTTTTGTAAAGTATAGAATTATATTCAGAATGGAATTGATGCATTGAATATGACAACAGTTTAAAATATCTAAGGAGTTCTACATTTGTTTTATTAATCAGAAGACATGGGGTGAGAAACGAGAAATCAATATTTTTGCATCCACCCTTTTTAGGCAAGCTGAGGAATTAACTCTTTAGTTGATTGGTCAAAAGTCTGTAGAAGAAGACCTCAAAGTTGACATGCAGCTATCTGATCTCTGTTGAGGCAAATGTCTCAGTGGAAGAAAATACTCCTCACACTTGTAGAGAGAGGATGTTGTGTCCTATAGTCTAGCAAAGCAAGGTGCCTCCCTGGTGTCCCTGTGAAAGGAATGCCAAGGGCATTAGACCTTTGTCAGAAAATGGCACCTACCCTAGAGAAATGCTGGGTATGGCTCTGAGTGTGCTACTGGCTCATCAAGGTAGGTGCAGCTCAGCAAAAACTCTCAAGACGGGAGATGATAAGAAAAAGTCCAAGGAGGAAATGGGACATCAAAAGAGACATGAAGCTCTGGATCTTTCCCTTTCCCTTTTCCCTTTTTCGGTTTCCCTTTTCCTTTTTCCCTTGTTCCTAATTCTGTTTTTGAGTTGTCCACTGAGAAAAAACTCCATAAATTCATGTTTGCCTTTACACCCCTGAGCACTGTCTGTTAGAATGACAAGGTTCAGCTTGCCTGGCTGTAGAGCTCAGTAGGATTTCCTCAAGTAGATGGATGATACCACACAGGTAGGAAGAAATGACTGAAGATCATCTGGTCTGATGCTCAGCTCAGAGCACTGCCAGCTTTAGCTGGCTCTAAATTTGAATTTAACTTAGGTCGCTAGGTGAGTTCTGAATATCTCTAAGGTTGGAAATTCCATTACATCTCTGGGCAACCCGTTCTTGTGTTTAAGTGCCTCACTGTACTTGAAACAGTGTCTAGGTCTTTATTGGCAGAACATAGAGAAAATATGAATGCCTGGGAGGAGTTTTTTTGTATGTTTGTTCTGATTTATCCAGGTGCAGTACTGATTATTTTGATGGTTTCTTCATTCTTGCATCTTAGTTATGCCATCTCCCAAATATGAAGTAATTAACAGCTGACCTCATTTCTTACAAATATATTTCAGAATGATGACATGTAGTTGAATGTTTTGCATGAATAGTTCTTCTAACCTTCGATTCCTAGGCTTCAAGAAAGATTCACTGTGACCTTTCTGTCTGTGAAAATAATGTGATATAAACACTTCAGATCATACATAGTTATATTAAAAAAAAAAAAAAAAAAAGTATTTTTGGACTATCCTGTCAGTTCCATTTGGTGTGTCACTTTACTAACCTGATAAATGTTGTTATCTCTGGAACTTTACTGATTGTTTTCTTTTAACAATAGCAATTATGTGGACTGCAGTCACAGATAATTTGCATTTGAGATTTTCAGTGTTTGTTCTTTAGAGTCCCAGAGCAATAGTGGGATGCAAAGTCTTGTTAGACTGTTGGCTTTATTATCCAGCTCATGATTCACGGGAAAATGTTGTAATGACCTCTTGCACTAGCAACTAATTCTTTTAAAAGATAAAAGTTGTTTCTTTTCCTGGCACAGATATCAGAATATGCCTTCAAAGAATGATATGGCATTAATAGTACAAGCTGCCCAACACTTCTAAAGTAGTAAAAACAGCAAGGTAATTTTTTTTCAAGTGTATACACAAGCCAGCTGTAATTTTTTTTTTATCCTGTGCTTCTGAAGCAGAACTGTTTCCTCCTGCTACTCGGACACAGCACATGTTAGCAATAAGTGAATCACACTTAAGATGGAGAAGAGAAGAAAAACAATGCTATCCAGAAGATTGACCGAACTCCCAAATCAAAATTAACCTGTAAAACTGGAATCCATTCAGCTGATCTTTCACAGCTATACTGGCTGCTCTTAATATTAAAGTTCCTACTCCAACCCTGAGTATGATCCTTAAGTGACCATCTAGGTCCAGTTTCTACTGCCATGAACATTTATGTCATGTATCTTTTTTCTGAACTGTTCTACTGAGACTTTTTGTCCTAACTTCTTCTGATAAGTACCTGCTCCAGATTATCACTTTTCTAGTGCTCAACCTTCTTCAACTTTCTAGTCAAAACTATTTGATGGCCAACTTAAGCCCATTGGGGGATGTTGTCGGTCAGCTTCAATCAGCCTTATACATCCCTGGCATTTTCACTTCATCAGGATAGATAGCAACTATTTAATCTTTGAAGGCTTAATGAGTGACCATCTCCAATGCAGATTTTCTGACTGTTGCGCTAGTGGTCTGAGTGGTTTACATGTGTTTTGGTTTGGATGAATTGCCTTGCAGCTCAGGTGTCTTGAACCTCGTACCTCCACTTAAGAGCTCACGAGTATTCTATGCTTTCTCTAGAAAATGTAGCCTGAGAGTTCACGTTTGTACTTGCACAGTGATATGCCTCTGGTGGACCCACCAGAGTATATGACAACTATCTCTTTCTTCTTCTCAGTCAGTTTCTATTCGTGTGCATAGATTTGTAGGAAATATTCTTAATGTTCTTACTAAATGCTAAGTGAATGGTTTTCAATTTCATTTTCTATTTCATACCACATCTTACGGCAGTGCTCAAGTTCATCCAAGCCTTTCGATGTTTCAGTCTCTTTCAGTTTGCCAACGAATTACAGTCTCATCCATACCACTTGGTATACTGCTGGTTTTTTGTGCCACCTCCTTTTATTAAATATTTAGCAATCATTTTAATGGAACTCTACTCATCACTTCCCTCCAGGACAGCAATTTCCCTTTCAGCAGATTTCATTAACATTTTTCCTTTAGCCAGTTCTTAACCTACTTTACAATTTTTTTTCTGGTTACTATCTTTACCATTTCTAAGAAATTGTTAGTATAAATTGGATCAGATTAAGTATGCTTGTATATACGCAAGCATATTCTGCATTAAAGGAACTCCTTTGCTGGGAAAACTGGTGGCTTAATAAAAAAAGAATTTGCTTATTTAAGATATCTTCAGTGAAGGTATCCTACATATTTTCAGTGTCTTCTATTTATGTCTGTTTCTAATTACCCCCTCCAAAACTTTTCATAGCCCTCAGATATTATTTGAAAATCGATTAATGGGTATGTGGTTGCTCTGATTATCTCTTCTTTCTTCTCACTTTTATGTATAGGTACTGCAGGTGCTTGCTATTCTTCGGCTACCTTAATTTAACATCTTTTATAGCCAAGAAAACCTCAAACCCTTTTTAATAGTTTCTTTAAGTATAAAATCTTTCAGCATTCTGAGAGAAGTATACTCCAGTGCTTCTGATTAGAAGGTATCAGGTGCAAGTTTTTGGTAATGTGCTTCTGTGGTACATGTGATGATTCTTCATTTCATTAGCTATTGATCTTCCCTTCCCCATTCAAAATTGCTTTATTGGAAACGGGCAAAATGTCCACCTAGCTTGCAGAATTATGTCTGGAATAGCATTATCTTAGCCTAAAACATTGTCACCTTAGTGAAGCTGCAAAGAAAACTTTCTATTACACTTTAGTTCTTCTGGGCCTTTTGTTGGTAACATTCACCCTCCATTCTACCTTTACGAAGCTATTACAAGCTATTGCTTGTAATAACAGAATTTTAATGATTCTCTCTGAAGTTCATTATTCATATCCATCTCTTATTCTGGGGGAAGTTTGTAACAGACTCCTCTCTAGAATACCATCGTGGACATCTAACACCTTTCTGGACTAACATAAGGGACATCAACTAATTCCTTGCTCCCAAAGTGCCTCAGTTTCCCAGAATGCTATTGCTAAAACCCTCTTGTAATTGAGTATCAACCATTTGTAAGGGCGAGGTAAAGAAAAATGACAGTCTCTCTTTGTAAATCACGTTTTCTGTATCTGTAATAATTGTCAGGTCTCTTCTTGATGATATTTATCAGTAATTTTTGTCATATGGGAACAAAAATTATTCCAACACAAGCTTTACCAGCACAGAATAGAATGGAAGGTTTAGTATATGAGTTTATTTGGCTTTCTGTTTACCTATCCAAGTTTGGCATTTATTCTTTGTTTTCATCAGATAACCTGCTCTAATCCCAGGTCCTCTTCATCAGAGTTGCTTCCTGTCCAGTTTCCTGTCCTGCTTTGGGCACTTGCTTATCCCTACCCAAACGCAGAATCCTGTGCTTGCTCTTCGAAGGAATTTTTTGCACTAGATCTTGAAGAGGTTTTATTTTTTACCAGACTGCTTTCTGCACTTTGCATAATTCTTCTTAGTGCTGCTCATATCTTTTTGCACTTTTAGTCCTTGCCAGTATGGTACTATCTCCAGACTGAATAAACACGCTCTTCCACCTCAAGTCTCTGAGGAAAACTTGGAAGAGCACTAAATCCAAAATAGTTCTCTGCATAACCCCCTTTTCCATCCATTTAGAAAACAAATCACTGATAATACCTTTAAGGGCATTTTTTTATGTATCATTTTGAACCTGCCTTGCAGACCTCCTTCCTAGTAAGAATGTCACTCAGGCCATCAAGATATAAAGTTTACTTCTCTCACAGTCACAAGACCTGTTATCCTGACAGAAAAGGAAGAGAAAAGAAAATTAGGTGGAGTTGATATGGTTTGTTCTGTACCGATCCAAGGAGCGATGGCAGAGAGGTAGCTAATGAGTGTGGGAGCTAGTAGAACTTCAGATGAGGCCATCGCTCCTTTGCTGAACACAGGCTAATTTATATCCTCTCTGCTGTGGTGGAGTACTAAAATTGCATGCTTTTAAAGTTAATGGCAAAGCAAAACAGTTTACCCTCTAGTACTCAATTCTGTTGCAAGTCGGGAAAAACTTACAATGTTTTCATTCTGTTTTTGAAAAATAAGTTAAAATTTCGTGACCTTCCTTCTCCTCAGACCTGATTTTAGCCTCTCAGAATCCTTAGGAGACCAAAGCGGGAAGCTCAGCTCTCGCCTTGCTAAGCATCCTCAGTAAGCCCATGAAAGGGAAAAAATTGAAATCCTTAAATTTAAGAACCAGTAGAATTTGTCCACAGTTATGTTATGTTCAAAAGCTCACACTGTAAGCAACCAGTAAACGGCAAACACACACCTTTGTGCCTTGCTCCATAACTGCAAATCTGGCACTTCTGGTGCTTCGTAGCAGCAATTATTAGAATAGGAGAGAATCAAATCCATGTGATTAAAAGTACGAGTGATATAGTAATAAAGGTGCTGGTGAGTGTCTGATGATCCAAACATCGTGGTGAGCTAGGGAAGGAAACAAAGTCTCCTGACCACTCATGCCATACGCTCCGAATATGGAACTTGCCTCCATCTCTGGCTTCCCTGTGTCTGGTATTTTGCTCTCACATGTGCTCAACTCTGAGTTTTCTTCCTGACTGTGAAACCTTCACAGAGTCCAGGAATGCGGAAGATGTCAGAGTGCTCTGCTTTAGTTAGAGTTGTGCCTCCTGCCCCCACGACCTTGTCACACCAGGTGCCTCTATCCATGTATGTATACATAGACCTGATGCAGTGGATGCTTTCTCTCGGTCCCTGTACGACTTGCCAGGGGTTGGATGAGGTAAGGTGTGATTTCTGAGACGTTTTGCCCATTGCTGCCCTGATGTCTTTAAAGCTGCTTTTTGCCTGTTGTTTTATGGAGCAAACTGACTTCCAGTAATTGCTTATGTTGGAATTGGTCTATATTTGTGTGATATCTTATAGACTTTCTGCTATGACAGTTACGACTATGCACTTAACAGGCTAGCAGAGGATTCAGCAAGTCTGGGAAACTATATTAGGGAGAACCCAGATTAGTGAAAACCTGAGGTCTTCCCCCTAGAATCTTATGTTTTATGTTTCTGCAGAAAATTCCCCTCTTTTCTTTTTTCTTTTCTTTTTTTGAAGACGAAAAAGTGAAGGAAAAATCTGATGAAAGGGAACTTCGGACTAAATCTCCAGTGCACTTGGCATAAGACATTTAACTTGGGTGAAAGTTGCTAGTTAGGAAGATGCTAAGACCGCAGCATCTGAAAGCTTTGCCATTAGCAGAGCATTCATGAATCCGCAGCAGGGCCCTGTGATAGGCTAGCTGCCCGCAGAGTGGTTTTGCCTGCTATTATAGAAGTTTAGTAGCTGATAAGGTTTTAGGTTTCATAAACCACTCACTGCACATTGGGGTAGCTATTTTCTATGCTGCCTATAACAAAAGAGAACTTATTTACTTCACATTTCTTATCTAGATGCAGCTTGCATACTGTGATATTTGTATTTCTAGAAACAAAAAAAATTATCACTTGAACATCTAAGTAATGATATTAGACATTCTGGCCTCAGGTTCCCCATTTACATGAATTATTGACTTATGAAAAACATTTTCTGGATTTTTTTTTTTTTTTCATGTCTGGTGGTTTAGTCATATCTGAATACTTTCTCTAAATTTATTTTGTGTTCTGCTGAAAAAAAAGTAAGTGAATACCATTTAGTAATTACCACAAAGCCAGACAACTTCTATTAATTTTAGTTAATGACCATTTTCTAACCAAAACATTAATTCCAGAGAGACTGATCCTTTTTCCTGTGCTCAGTGATTGTGAAAGAAAAGGAAAAAATTACTGAGTGACAAATTAAGTTTGAAATAATTAAAAGGGGCTGAACAAAGCACCAATTCTAGGAAACATGGGCAGAGGCTGATTTTTTTTCATTACTCACTCTTTTTATTTTTAACTCATATTAGATACTGACTTCTTCTGTACAAAATCTAGTATTGTAGCCTGTGTGCTCTTGTTGTTGCAATGTGGATAAATATGAAAGTACTAATGAGATTTCTAAATAGAAGTAGTTAGAAAATGTGAACATCAGTGATGGTTAATTTTCAGGTGGGCCAGTAATTTTATGTATTTATTTATTTATTTATTTACTTATTGCCACTGGATTCTTTAAAAAGTTGCTTTTTAGGTAAACTGAGCATTGCAAAACTACTTTGTATAAAGGAAAGCCGAAATGAAATCGAAGCAGAAATTAAAAAATCAAACCGGGCTGTTGGTACTGATTACGGTGATGAAATGCGGCCGCAGATACATTTCCTTAAACACGAAGCGTATGTACATGTGCATGTGCTACACATACGTAGGCGTTAGATCCCAAATCAAATACTCGGAGAGAGATTTCTGTTTTTCAGTAACCCGTGCGTGGGCCAGACTTTGCCCCCTTTACCTGTCGGTGAAAGCTGTCCCGGCCCCGCCGTGCGACTTGCCCCGACCGGACCGAAGCCCCTTTCGTTAACTTCTCCTGCCACCTCGTGGGCAGCATTACAAATAGCTTTTCCCACTCTTCATAGTCATAAAAACAAAACGCGAGGAAGTACAGCGCCGGCACGTTTCAACCACGAGCCGGGAAATTCTCCTAGCCTCTCTGCTAGCAGCTTTTAAACAGACACTAGTGAAAAAGATGCCATAATTTCAAGTTCTTCCTCAAAAAGATCTCCCAAATACTAGAGTGAAACACCAAAAAGTAAAATGAAGTGTCATTACTCATGTATGTGAAAATAAAAATCTTCTGCACAAACCTTTTGAGTCATACATATCAAATTGTCTAGCAGAGAGACAGTGGTGCCTCTTGCTGACACCCAAGTAAGAGCACAGCAACATGGGTCTTGACACCCAAGTAAGAGCACAGCAACATGGGTCTTGAACAGCCTTTGTAATAAAAATCTTAAACATGTGGATGCTTTGATTTTGAAACTCATTAAAGACAATCCTTGCCCTAACATTAGGCATAGCTGGTTTTAATGGGTAAGTGTTATGGTAAATTGCCCTGATGGAAATAGAGAATGCTGAGGAGGGGTAGATGGCTGCGGAGATTTAATGGCAGTCATTACAGACTTAGCCTTGCAGTTGGTAACATCCGCGTACACTTAGACACAGAGATGCTCTGCTTTTAAATCTGACCACCATGTCAGATGCTTTCTGAAGTGCCACGCAAGAAGAATGTCTATAATTCTTCTCCACCCCTCCCAATAGTAAAAAACAACCTTAATTTCCCTCTTCAGCATCCTGAGCAGCTGTAAACACTTCTGCTGAGTGTATTTGCAGCTGACATTATTAGCAATGCTCTATGTTCTGAAGTCAAAGCAGTAAATAAATAAGCACTAGACCGTGTGATTTTTGAATGTGTTGATTCTATTGTTGCTTTGAGTAATTAATTTATTTCCTTGGATTACTGTAGACATTTTATTTCTAAATTTAAAATTGTTTAACATGGCGGTATAGCTTGAATGAATTCTCTTGATGTGTGTCTTTATTGCTATTTATATTCTAGAAAGACGGTGTTTTGGCTCATGCTTGCCAAAAGGGCTTTCGTATTCATCAGTATTCCATTTACTTTAAAAATAATACTTTCCAGCTTGCCTACCATTGGCTAGTGAAATGATAACAGTGGCTTTCTTTATCACATCTTCTGAAACACAGATATTCACTGGCTATAGTATTGCCTTTTGTGAAAGACTCAATTAATACAGACTTTGAGGTGGAAACACTCAAAGGAACCAATAAAATTGTGTTTTATTTCCTGCATAACTCAGGCCATGACATCATATCTAGTAATTCCCTCACCTACCTTGTAATTTATGCTTGAACTGTACTCTATCTGAGAGAAAAATACCCAGTCGTGAGTGTACAGCATTTCTTGGTGCCGTGTCCCAGTAATTGATTAGCTTTGCTTGAGAGTTACAGATAGAGCAGTTAGCACACCTTCAGGCAAATACAGCTACTACTGATGTGGAAATGAAATAGTAGAAACTGAGGTACTGATAAATGGCAGATTTACCTCCTGAAATTACAGTTCTTGAAGGGATTAAATATTACGTCAAGGCAGATTAAACATAGCAAACAGTTCAAGACCAAAGAGAAGGTAGAAAAGTAAGTCTAAATCTTTCTGTGATATTGTCAAAGGGAAATGTTTCAGCTCTCTTTTCAAAGCTTTATAAAGAGAGAAAATGAAACAATGTCTGGCTTTGAATTAATCTAAATTTTTAATTTCTTTTCCAGTAAGGAGAAAAGGAAATTAACCTATTATTCATATAATTGTCTTTAGTGATGTGACTGCAAATTTTCCAATTTCTATAGCATGTAGCATTCAGTTGTACTGCTTGTATGGAACAGCTATCACCTATCTGATCAGCCACGTGGGTGGTATTCTGCAGACTACCATTTCAGGAATATTACTTTAGGTAACTTTCCACTTCTTCTGCCTCAATTGATTGGGTAAAAAGCTTTGGTATCAAAGACTCTCTTAAAAGAGAAAGTCTGGCCCATAATTTTATAGTGCAGGTCAATGAAAATACAGTCAGTGAAACACACATGAGGAGACATGTTAAACACAAACTACGCTCTTCATAAAACACCTTTAAAAGAAAACTAAATCAGAAACACAAATTTAAAAGGCCTCTTAAAATCAAGAGTCAACTTTTAAGAATCTACTAAAGAGTCCATTTTCAGCAGTCCTTTACAATTAATAACTTATTTTTCTGTTGTTCTATTACAGTCTTGAGGAATGAAATTTCAAAGGGTAGAAAAATGGAAGTAATGAGTGTATTTTTCTGATCAAGAGCCAAGGACATGGGTACTGTGGCAAGAAAAAAGGCATAGAAAAATGAGATGTACAATATCAAGAAGGATTCTGACAGATCTGACAACTGATCTCAGACCTTGATTTCTAGCCTAATATTTCAGTATCAGAACCATCCTTTCAGTCATGAGAAAGCTCGAATACAGTATTATAACATGTACCTTGGCATGGCATTTTTTTAGTGGGCTTTTCTTCTGCCTAAGGTCAGTATTTACATGAACCAAGCCTTCATCTAGACAAGAGAAAAGTCCTGTTCTGGCTTTAATATGGCTTTTACTTTGGAAGTACAATGCTGAGAAATCTTCAGTTACAATTTTCTCTACAGGAATACTTTGAAGTTAAAGTTGTAAGATTATTTTAAGGGATTAACACAAAATGAATCTGAGGAACAAACAGTATGTTGGAATTAAGTGTATTCTTAGGATCACTTGTCAGAAAGTGGTGGTAGAGGGACAGACTGCACTCCAGGGCAAGATACCTCTTGAATGCATTGTAGATCTTTTTAAAAAGGCATTTGGTTTTTTTACAAGCTATAATAATTGTGTTTCTATAAGAAACCAGCTTTTGTGCTGGCTCCCTGCCAACCTGCAGAGAAGTGGTGTGAAAATGGCATGCATCACCGCTGTTCCTGGCTTTTCTTCTGAATTTTCATTCTAGCTATCTGCCAATTCCATGCTTAAAATTGTAGCTATTGAGCTGCATTTAAAGGAATCTGGTTTTAAAAACTGATCCTAGCTTCCACAGCATCCTTAGTGACTTCCATCTTTAAGTTTTCTTACCTCAGATAAAACTTACTGCTCTGGTGCTTTATGTCTCCAAAGCCTACAGGTGCAGTGCTAAAACGCTATGCGAAAGAACCACACTCTTTTAGTATGTTTGTAGCATTATCCTATCACTGTATAAAGTTTATGTTAGCCAGTAAAAAAGGAAGTAGGAAAAATCACACATGGAATCTCATATTTCAAATATTTTATTGGACAGTTTTACAGATCTTGTGCCACACTCAGTTCTAGCAAAAGCCTCCTGAAATTAATGTTGTAATTTCAGAGATGAGATTTGCAACTTTTCATGGAAAGCAAGATCTATTTCTTTAAAAACACCTTGATATACGAGCCAACAGAAAACATCTGATGTTCAAATGAGACAGCCATCCAGATTGGATATTATCTTGTGAAAACTAGGTTGCTTTCTGTAGTTACTTAAAGCATTTTTTTAAGAAACATGCTGCAGATTTCGATGTAAATATATCTTGCCTAGTGTTGCGTACACCTCTGTCCGTCTTCTGCTTCATAAACCTATCTGTCATGTCCTGTGTGTGTCAGCAGGGAAAAAATACGTGTAGATCATTCCATAGGTTGGCAAATGTGCTTTGCACCGTTCCTGCAGAGAATAATGTTAATGCGGTATGTTGTATTGGTTACCAAAATGTACAGTTTTGTTTAGCTGAATATCAAAGGAGTTTGCGTATGGATCTGAGCTATTTTATATTTACACGTACATACACACACATACACATATCTATCTATCTATACATAAGAATTATCATTCAGTTACAGGCTTTTTTGCTAACACAGCTATACCAGTGCAACTTCAAAAGAATATCTAATTATACCAGTCTAGAACTGCCTTTTATCATTGTTACTTGCTGCTTTCCTGTAGGGGACAAAGATATATTGATAGAGAGATACATTCATACCGAGCTAACAACATTGTAGGGTATGTATTAATTTAGCATAGCGTAGTTAAAGTTGCATAAATTTCATGTCCAGATAATCTCTGAGATATCTCGGCTTTCAAGCCCTATTGGGTTGCAAGTGAAATACACAGATCTCTGATGTTGCTTTTATACCTTCACCTAAAGGACATTAGAAAAATAGCTACAGCTCAGCTGAATGTTTTCTCCTCAAAGAGGATGAATGGATGGGGAAGAGAAAAAGCAACTCAGTTGAAAGGAAAAAAAAGTACACGCTGAAATCACATTATGCCTTTCTTGCCTCTGTGTCAGTAAATGATGCAAGCACTTATTGAGGAAACTTCGTGGAAAGAGGCCTACTGCTTTAGGGAGGTAGTGCCTCCGTGTCCCTGAGTGTCGGGGTTCACAGTAATGCTCTGTGCAAAAGACTCCTGTGATATGTACAGAAGGAAGCAATTCGTGAAAGCCAAATAACATAAATTCATTTCTACTGTTCTTAAGCTACTGGCTATATTTATGGCTTCTTTCTGGAATCATCCAGAGCAGGTATTCCCTGATTGATTTACAGAAACATATTTTATTTGATTAATTAATTTAAAACATATTTTATCTTGTCATCACCAAAATGGCCAAGTACCTGCCACAGCCCAGCTATCGGCTTAGAAGCAACCTGGGTCCAAAGACACGAGACAAGTTTTTTTTCCACTTTTCCCCCCATCTGCAGTGGCTCCATCCCCCTGCCCTCACCTCGTGCTGGCTGTGGACAGACAACTGAATCTCGTAAGCCCAGCTATAAACATAAGCCACCAGGCATTGTTTCCAAGGGAAATAAAAAGCATGGCGTTGAATGAGGGATTGTTGATGTATGGCAGTAAATGGAGTTAGATTTAACTTTGAAATGCAGAGCTGCTGAGGCAGCCCATTTTTTAGATGTACCATCATAGGGGGAGAAGGAAGGAGCCGGTTGGCTGTTTATTCCCGCCGAATGCAAAGACGACCCTAGCACTGTGACTAGGCTTTGCTGTGCTATATAGGATGTACGAGGATAGCTCCAACTCTGGTTTAAAAATCAAGATGTGGAGAGGATGAGGTACTTCAGGGTGAGGGTTGGTGGAGATAGATTGAACAAATAATCAGAGGTATGTGGTTTATTAGGCATTGGATCTGGAAGCCATAATTTACCTCTTTCCCAGCGGCATTTAGGTGGTAGCTGTCCTGAAGAGTGGCTTTAAGGAGAGTAGACTGGCTTATTTTTCTATTTTGCTGTGAAGGTTCTTCCACATAGGCTTCAAATGAGAAATAAAATGTGTAAGAGGCTTGGGAGAAGACTGAAAGTCAAAGTTAACTGCTTTTCAGATAGGCCCTCACCCTCTGGTCTGGCCTTTGCATTGTCCCTGCCCAGCTCTGTCCCTGTCACCATCCCCGTCCTAGCCTGGTTCAGAGGAGGAGATGGCATTGCGTGGCCCTGCTCTCCCCTACAGTCTCAGCAGCCAAGGTATTGCTCCCATAGCCCCTGCTAGCACTGCACTTTGGCAGGCCATTTGTTCGGTTCTTTTGATTTAATAACTTACATTTTAGTAGGAGTATTTTTTTCTCTAGGATATGTAAAGGAAAAAAGAATGGAGATGGATTTGTCATGGATGGTGAAAGAACAAGGTCCTTTTGTTTATACTTTCATCATTTGCTTAAATGTTCCTTTTCCTATTCTATTCACTGCAAATTTAAAGTGTAATATGCCTCAACTTCCTTTTAATTTTTTTTTATAAGGGCAAAAAGAGTTTCTCTTTATTGGTCCTAACAATGAATTCTATAATAGAAATTGTCAAGTTGTTGTGCACAGAGCCTTCAGCTTCATTCATTCTTTCATCCCCACCTGAGCCTGAGCAATACAAATATCCTGCCTTTTCAGTGCAGGTTAATGAAAAATAATCTCAGTGTATTATGGATAGGACCAAGAAATAAAACTTACGGGAGCAGAAGAGGAAGGAAAGGACAGACAAATAGAGAGAAACAAATAAGAAAAAGAAGAGCCAGAGGATAAGAGCCATGTACATCTCTGGCTCCCACAGCTTCTTGCTGACAGCATAAGGACGCAATGCAGCAACACAGGTGCAGAAAGAAGGCAACACAGCGCCCCTTTCATGTTTACAGCTTTAGTAGCGGAGAAAATTTGCACTGATCCTGTGGGTTAGATTGGCCAAAACGTTCAGCTTGTTGTTCTGTGCCGAATGTGGGTGAATTTTTTTGTTCTAAGGATAACCTTAGTGGTTTAATCAAGGAGCTTTTGTGTGCCACCAGCTCCTGACCTTACCAGAGCTTTGGGGAATTGGGCAAGGCTGGCTATAACGGAGCAGCGGGAAAAGGGAAGCACTCCTTTTCCTTTTTCCGTTGTGTTTTCAGACTATTGCTTGATGGCTCCCTTTTACAGCCTTTTACCTGTTCCCCCTTTGCAGCCTTTTACCTGCAGCAGGGCTGTAATCTGCACTGTTGTCACTTCCTTTTCTACAGCAGCCAAAGGTTGCCCATGTGTCTACATTGGTGAAGTCCCCTTAAAACACATGCCCCTCTCTCCTGGGAGCTGCATCCTTTCTCTTCAGTGAAGTTGTAAGTCACCACATGCAGTATGCAGCTTTTCTTTATTCATGTTTATGCCTCGCAGAATCAAACTGCGAGAGACAGATTTTCTAATTAAAAGGGAGCCTATATATTTATCTGTTGCCAGAATGTTAGATAAATGCATTCTGGATGCAGTTAGTCTCATATATCTGCAGAATTTGATGAATCTCAGTTTTCATTAGCTATCTTCACTGAGGATGGATTATTGCACATTTCCTGTAAGCAGCTTAATTATATTGTTATATGAAATTCCTTACTTAGCATAAAAAGTGAATAACTGAAAGGCATTAAAAAAAGCTGAGAACTCTCATCAGTAGCTGTGGGGGCGTATTTTCAATCCTAACATGACAAAGATGCCATGTATATGAAATCATGTGTAAATTTTAAGATCTTTCTCCATAAAGCAAACTTTATTCTAAACACTAGCCTCAAGAGCCACTATATTTCATTAGAGAGAGAAAAATCCTAAAGGCATAGTAATTTCAGAAACAGACAATGCACAACTTCTCCACTGATATAACGAACCATTTACAAAAAGGCAAATCATCGACAGCTTGCTGTTCTGCAGCAAAAGGAGGCATAACATAACCTTTGTGATATGATTTGCCATCCTGGATGCAGCCTGAAAGGGAAAATAGCTCCTGTTAAAGCTGTTAAAAGTATCTGTCCTTATCTTCAAAAGTTCATCTAAGATTGTAGACGTATCAGAAGTTTTTAAAGATGTAGCTAAACATTAAATAAATAATTTACCTCTTGTGGAGTGCATTTATTAGCTAAAGAAAAACATCTGAAAATAATTTGTTCTTTTGAAATAGTTTTGGATATGAGCAAACAATTTCAGATGACTAATTTTGGCTTTTCTTTTTCTGTTTGTGGAATGTAAATGGCCAGATCGCAGCTTAATTTGATTTGGTTAGTAGGCAGTATCTGATGAATTTCATGAATTATTTTAACTGTCCTTAATTTGCTAATTTCCAAAGACAATTCAGGGGAAGGGTCACTCTGGAGCATGGGATATCCCTAGATATCCACAACTGGTCACTATCAGAGATCTTGACTGCTGAGAAGATGATCTTTGATCTTGTATGGCTGTGAACACTGTGCATCAGTCAGTGGTTAGATCAACGTGCCAGCATTTTGAATTCAAATACTCACACATAAGATTTTACAGTTTAATCTGCAGAAATTCTTCAGCATGGGACATTGAAAGTTGTATTTTGTGGATAACTGTGGTAGTAACGCTAAAAAGGCAGATTTGTCTTGCTTTAAATTTCCTCTCTTTTTGTAGCCTGGTCTATGGATCCAATACACCTGGCAGAAGAATTTCAGCTATTAGAGACACTCCTTCACCGACTTCCATTTTTAAATATTCTGCCCCCC
>NW_028186990.1:1018375-1029796 GCF_003343005.1 Rhea americana | reverse complement strand
AAAGTGTGGACAGATGTGACAGTTTAAGCTTGTCTCAGAACGGTAATCCTCATGCCAAATGAGCTGGATCTGTGGATTTTCCCACTCAAAGAAAATCCACTTTCAGATTAGACAAATTTCTTACTCTTCTTTGTAAGGAGAGTCTGCATATCTACTAAATGAGATGTCCAATAGTAACTTGTCACTAGGGAGAAAAGATGAATAAGAAATATGTTTATCTTCAAAATATTTTAGTTCTTAGAAGAGCAAAATATAGAAATTTTGCCTTTTTATGAGCAATTCCTTATACCTATGCTGAGTTTACTGATGCTAATGAAGCTCTACTGGGCATAAAAAGTCTGCTTGCACAAATCCCTTTTCAAAGAATCTGTTCTCAGAGCAGCTTATTTCTGTAAGAAAGGGAGAAGGAAGGAAAAGGATTTAATGGCAGCTTTTGTACCAGACCTGCTGTTCAGATAGTATCAAATTCACAAAGTCTAATTTGAACAGATGTTGCCTGGCTAGCGGTGTGAAGTAATGCTGTCGACTACTCATTTTTCTACAATTCTCTCTCTCTCTCTTTTTTTTTTCTTTTTTTGTCAGGCAACTCCTCCAAGGGCCAAACACATTACCCTAATTACTCACAGTTCCTTCCTGGGGCATGTGGAGTAAGTCACTCTGCCATATGCAACCTTACAGCCAAACATGTAATGAGATTCCTAGAGTATAATTCACAGCTGAAGAAGGTTAAAGGATGTTTGATAGAGGGATCTTTGGAGGCTATATATTGCAAGCAGTATGTCAAGTATATCACAGTCTGTCCTACTCTGCAAGCATAGGCAAAGTCTTATTGACTCAAATTAACCCTAAATTAAAGGCTCCCATTTTAACGATAATAAACAAGAACAAACGAATTATAGTCTGAAGTAGCTCACTTAAAAATTCTGGGTTTTAGTACCAATGAAACAGAAGCCATGTGTGTTGCATCCATCGTGTTCTGTGACCTGTCTACCTGAGAGTGCAATTTAAATAGTAAAACATGCAAAAGAAATGCCTGAGTTCTACTACTAGTTTTGGCATTAGCCCGGAACCAGCCAACTTGGCTGTGATCCACCAGTGAATGTAAGAACAGTTGTGCTGAGCATTTCTACACTTAATTTTCAGGCAGCTTCTTCCAGGAGTGGAATTCACAAACCTCAGTTTGCCTACATAGCACTTTAGAGAAGGTAGGTGCCCCAAAACCTGTTTACAGTAGCCTGCCCTCTAACTAGAGGACATACTTCAGTCAGCCCACAGAAAATGCTGCAGAGAAAGGCTGACTCTCGTGTTTGCGACTCCAGGAAACATGGTCCTCATGCTATATCTGCTTATAGATTTATATTAAAATATCATTGGATAAATACCATCTCACACAGGTAGCTCGTGGGTGGTGATGTTGGGGAATCCTAGGATCTTGTTTCCAGTGCCAAGGTTATTAATGTCTCTTACTTACCAAAAAAAAAAAATAAACGCAGACAGGGAGCAGAACCTCTTCTCAGGGAAGTGCCTTTACCGCTAGGCTACCACATAATGCTCCTGTTTATTCATTCAGTGAATATTTCAGCTCCGCAAAGCAGCAGTGCTTCAACAGGGCTTGTGGCTAAGGCCTTCTCTAGGGAAACAGCTGGTAGGGCTTTGAACCCACCTCAGTCCAAGGGTGGCAGGGAATTCAGGATTATAAGCAGTAAGCACCTCCAGCACTTTTGAGAATTTATTTTTAAAATGAGAGTGCCCATAGCTGCTACGTTGTCGTGTTTCGGTGGCTGTTAACAAGAGTGGCCAAAGGAGGAGCAGGTCTGTAGAGCAAAACGGCACTGAGGAGCCTGCAGCCACACTGTGTTTGTGGGTCTGTTTTACTGTGTTTGGGTCTGTTTTAAACAGACTAGCTTTAGTCTGGACCCGTGGGTAGAGAGCTCAGCAACACCTGAAGCACACCTGATCTACACCTGGACTTCATCATTTGGGATAGGTTCACCTAAAGAACATCGAGTGTGTGTGGGCTAAGACCAATCCACACCGTGAACTAAAGCACAGTAAGTAGGGACACGGGAAGATTCATTTCAAAAGATATACTTGATCTGGTCTAAAACATTCATGCCAGTGCAGCTAGAAGCAAAATGTGCCCGCCAGATAGGCCCCAGATAGGACATAAGGTGCCTGAGTAACTACCACTGAAAAACAGATGCTTGTGGTTTCTTACATTCTTGAGCACTCAAACCACATTTGGTTGGATTTCTTACTGGAATTACTTGGCTACTTGGTAGAACTTTCAATGCATCAGTGCTTCTCTGGGATGTGGTCCTTACCTTCTTTGGTTCATCTGTCTGTACAGTGTACATCTAGTGGCATTTTTTTGTTCCCTTCAATCTACTGGGAGCTGTCTGTGGGGTATGTCAAAATTGTATAGAAGCAAAGAGTTTTTTTTTTTCCTGGAAAAATATGAAGATTTATAGTTATACATTTCTTAAGGTGTGGTATAGGAGATGAGCATCCTTTCCGTTAGAAAAATCTGAAACACTGGTGAAGCCAAATGGCTTTTGAATTGTGCAGTCTCTGTTGTGGCAGGCTGACAGTAAGTGTTGACACTGGGTGGTCATGGTATTACTTGCCCTGGCCTTTTCCCAGACCAGAATGCATGTTGGGAATCCTGTTTCTTTGCTGAGATGTCAGCAAGCAGGGGTCATATCCTAGTTTACTCCAACAGCTCAAAAAAGAATGAACACTGCCAATATTTCTTCCATCCCAGCTTCCCTCTCCTGCACTGTAAACAAAAGGTTTAAAATCCAAATCCTACACTGCTGAAACAGAGAAACTTAAAACAGTAATCAAAGGAAGCAGGACCCTGTGAGCTTGGTTTGCTTGGTACTGCAGAGAGCACTGGAGTCAGCAGCTTTTGGCTCTGTGCTATACTGCATGTGTACAAGGAGGTGTCCCTCCATCCCCTTGTCCCCAGGTCTCCAGTAGCACATCCTGACTGTGTTACCTACTTGAGTAGGATTCAAACTGACTTTTACAAGCCAAATGCCTCATCACCACAATCCAAGACTTCCTCTTCCCAGATACACACTACAGCTAATATCACACCCCTTCTTCAGGCTTCAGGCAAAGTAAGATTTCTCCCTTGCTTTCTTGCTCACCTGCAGTACATGCTGTTTAGAGGCCTTGTGCTCCCACATTCCTGCTCCAGTATATGGATTAGGAAGTGTGGGTACTGGCTGGGGCTGAGGTACAAGGAATTCAACTATACACAGACATAAATGGTAAATATTTGTTTGGAGATGCTGCAGTTAGCCTCCCCATAGATATACCTACCAACGGCATATGCGGAGGCATGTAGCTGAGCTATGGAGCTAAGTGCTTGAAGACAACAACTTTTCCTAACAGCAACAGCTGTCATTTAAGCAAGTTTCTCAAATTCTCTAGTTTCTAGAGAAAATGCAGAAGAGCAATTCCATAACATTCTCAAAGTCTATGTTCTCATCTCTTTAAAGTAGATCCAATTCCCCTCTATAATTTAAGCAATTAAATTTGGGCCTTCATAGTTTCCCTTCAGCTTAACTTCCCTTCAGTTTCCCGGACTTAGAATTCAGGAGATAATCATGCTGTTCATACAATGAAGATGCAAGTGCAGATACTTAGTCCCATGTACATAAGTGCAGGTACCTCCTCCCCTCGTGTTCATTTTGGCTCTGATACGAAAAAAGGTCTTGGCAAAAAGTCTAGGCCTTTCAATGGGGCGGGTGTCAATATCTTTTTCAGAAGATGACATGTACACTGTTCTGTGGATTATTGCTCATGAGCTGCTGCAAAACTCAGTTGGTTGGCCCTCTGAGCAAATAATTCCTTTTATTGGCAGACTTTAAAAAAAGAGAGAGAGAAAAAGGGAGAGAGAGGGAACTAGAGGCCAGCAGACTGTTCCCAAACAAGAACATCCAGAATGGTAACGAAAAATGTTGCTGCTGTGTTATATAACCATTAGAATCACTTACCATCAAAGGTCAAAAGCATTAACCACATGTTGGCAACATTTATAAATAGACTCTCTATGGAGCTTTACCTAAAGTGGAATGAGTAAAACACTTGGACTCAGGAAGACCAATTAGAACCAGTAGGATCTTTTAATTTAATAGCTGCATTAGGCAAGACACATGAATGTTGGTACGCATGCACATAGAAAACTAGACGGTTTCACTGTTTATAGAGTCTGAAATAGAATACAATTTCAACTTGACTCATAGAAGGCCACAGTGCTGCTGGCCCTGTTGTGGCTATGTAAGAGAAAGAAAGCACAGAAAAGTTTTTCCATCCCCAGTAGGGTTGTAATGCATCTCTTGCCATCGTTAGTGAGTGCCGGCATGCTCTTTGTATCCTCAGGGATAAAAGTCACCGGAAGAGTGACTGGGAGCTTAGACACTCTGCACAAATGGCAGCTGCCAGTGGAGTCCAGACTGTATTCCTCGAGGTGTTCAGGACGCAGATATTTCTAATGTTCCTTTTGTTACATATAACATTACATACTGGGTTAAAGACATTTGCCAAATATTCAAAAGCAAGGAAATGCTGGAACTGAGTTTGCTTTGAGCATTTTAATTTGTTCCCTTTTGTCCCTACTAGGCATCTATTAATTACATGAGTATACATTATCCCTTTCATAAGCACATTGGATGACCTGAATTTGAACTGACTGTTTTCTAACGGGAGAAGACTAAGTGCAGAAGGGTAGTAAGGATCAGATCCCTTATACTCTCCAAAGAGAATAGGTAGAAGCTGATCTTTAGGACTTACTGCTGTTGAATCTAGACAGTAGGTTTTTTCTTGATGGTCCAGAGAGAGAAGAGAGAGAAGAGAGATACCTCTTTCTGGAAACAGAAATTGGCATCTGCTTAGTCTGAGCAGGCAGGAGGTGAATGGATATGCTCCATGCTGGAAAATACCATCCTCTGCCTTAACTGGGTGTCAAGTAGAAAGCAAAATCCAGCTCTGTCCATACAAAAGCATCACAGCTTTGGGAATTTATCTTCCTAAATGTTCCTATTCTCAGTTCTCCTTTGAGGGGTTTCTGATGAGAAATCCTGTGAGGAAGGAGCACAGTAATTCCTGGTTCTACATTTCTCCTTATCACCATTAAAGACTGAAATAGCAGTAGAAACCTCATAGACTTCCTACTGTTGTACCTGGAGGCACCGAAAGTGGTGTGGAGAATAGGAATACTCCCTAAACACAAATGTAAACTCATAAATATTAAAATACTTCTAGGCAGATTTTTTTTAAAAAAAGAACAGTTTAGAAATCATTGTTATTTTTTTTTTTTCCTGGAAAACTCCAAACTTTTCTTTTTCATCTCTTCTGCTAAGTATAAGACAAATTCCTGTGCAAGACATGACTGGGAACCTGTGGACATGGAAAGTAAATGCAAGTGTTGTAGTACTGCACAATTTGACATTTTCTATTTTTCCCTTGGTTTCTATAATTCCAATAACTGTGGTCAGGTCAGTAAAAAGGATTCAAATTTAGGAGATGACGGCAATGTAGACATTGACTTTATGCCAGTAGTTTATTTGCCTTAATTTGCTTAAACATTCCTCTTGTAGCCAAGCAAATGCAAACAGAATTTAAAAATACTCCTGATCACTCTGGGAGCACAGCGATTGCCCTTTGATTACCAGAGAGGGAGCACGGTGCATTATCAGGTGCAATGCCTTCTAAGTGTAGGCATGAAGCAGGTGTTTTCTAGCGCATTTGTATATATATTAGCATCTTAGCATCTCCCTTTAGGGACCTCACCCTGATTTACTCATGGCCATCAAGTGTCTCAGTATTGTCTTCTCCCCTCCTTTTTTTTTCTCCTATCCTTCCCCCTCACTCCCTTTGCCCACAAAAATGGAGGGCATTAGTCTCTACAGCAACATTTTGTAGATTGCCAGTTATCTTTCCCAGCTTCTAAGATATATGCGGGCCAAGGAGCTATGGCTATGCTGGACCATACGGAGGTGGTAGACCCTGTCAGTTTTACCTTTATCTACTATGTTACTCTAATGCTGGACAAGCTTATCAATGAAACAAAGACAAGTTTAAATGTTTGGACAAACAAAAGCTACAGGTAAATAGGTACTGACTGTGTTATTCAACAATGCAATTCCTTAATTTTCCTAATATAATCTTGGGTACAGTACAGTCTATAGATGTTAAATAGTTTTGAGTACTGATGACTGGTTTGCATAAATGTACTTGAAACTTCAAAATCGACTTCTGCTCAGCATAACTTCCTTATATTTTTCCTTCTACCCCAGCATAGTATTCAATTTTGTCTATCTATATAGTGGGTGTTATTTTTGTTATTCAGAATATTTTCTGATTTGCACTATTGCACTTTCTTTCCAGTCACGTTTCCCTTGTACTTTCATTCAATTTCTCTCAATTCCTCCCTTTATAGATGGCCTAAACCATGTTTTGGTGTTATTAAAACTATTTTATGTTTACAGAATTTTACTCATCTCATTTTAATATTGGAGAATAAGTCTTCTTCTCTTGAACTTCCTCTCCCTTTTGAAGGTCTTTAAGTCACTGGTGCAGTAGCCTTGTGGCCAAATCATGGTTAACACATGCTCTTTCATCAATGCTGATGCAATTATAAAATTAAAATAGACAGTGCATGACTCATTGTCCCTATTTACTTTTTCGGCTGTATGTCACAGACTTTAAACATAGACAGTGGAGTACTGCCTAGAGCCAGTGCTTGTAAAGTGTGCAATCCATTTGAAGAAGGGTAATCAGTTCTGAGGATTTCTATATTAATTGCTTTTCATCCTAAGCTTTTGACATAGCTAATTATTTTGGCTGCAAAACTTGAGATACCTAAGAGGACCCTGATTTCTCAGAAAGTGTGAAGCACCTATATTTCAAAAATGAGGCTTGTTTACATACGTCTTAAAGTAGGTGCCTCAAAAATTGAATTAGTATTAGGATCACTAGTCCCTTCCAAAAATAGAGACCACTTTATAGTATCCTGTAATTGTTTTTGTTCAAATTTGAAAAGTGACTTCCTAAGAGTTACTTGGTTACTTACATAGTTAAGATAGGTGACAAAATATTCAACACAAACTGTGAAGCCCAAACTTATCTCCTAAATAACTGGGAGAATGAATTAGAGTGACATAATCTTCTAAATGACATCAATTAGGATATGATAATTCAACATACCAGACGGAGCATGGAGCTCTCATAAAGACTCTTAATTTAAATTTGTTTTGAATTGAAAAAAACAAGCGCAAAATCAAGCTACTCAATTTAAGTCATTTAAGTAATGTCAGCATTTAATTAGAACATGAGGATAAAGCGATGTGATGTTATGGTCCCTATTTCCATGAAATTTTACTAATCTCAGGACAAGAACTTATACCACTTGCTACATAAAATAAGGCGCTAAATTTAAAATATGTCCCCATATAAATTAACACAATTAACATGCCAGACTTTAAAATGCAATTATCAAGTAATAGGATGGCTCATGCATCTGTAAGGCTAGGCTTTCTTTAAAACACATTAAGGAGATGCACCACTCAGCAGATTCCTAACTATTTCTTAATTACCCTTACTACTTACTGCTACAGAGATGCAGAATATGGAAAGGATGCACATTTGCTTAGCCATAAGAAGAATTAAGAGATTTTCTTTTGCAGTTCTGTTATAGAGCTTTTTAAAATTTAAAACCTAATTTAAAAAATAGTTGTTCAGTAAGCAATTAATGAAATCATCTGTAAATCTACATTGTGAAATTGCCATTTAAATACTGAAGTTATCTTTCAGTGCACAGTCTTGTATGAATCTTTCTTGTTCCTGTATTGTCCCTGTTGTATAAATGTTTCAGAGTGCTCCTTAAAAGTCACTGAGCTGTAGTTCTTCAGAAGCAAAGCTTACCTCTAACATATCTATGCTTTTGACAGGATCTCCTTAATGATTCAGTTGGCTGTTCATAAGCAGACAGCTCAGCTTTTCAGAACACTCTAGTCCCCCCTTGACATAACTGTTGTAGGGTTTTGAGTTTATTTACAGACTGACTCCTTTTTTCTCACATGTAAATGTTTTAAAAGCAGGGGTATATTTAAGAGCTTTGTGATTTTTCCACCCACTCCTGTAAAGCTCTCTGGCATCAATGAAAATAAATGCAAATTTAAAGCTTTACTTGTATATCCCTTAATACCAGCAATAGCTATTTCTCTGTAAGCATAGTTTAAGCTTTCTCTCTGGTCTGAGACACTTTCCATTGTCAAAAACTTACTTCACACAGACCGGTTATGCCATATTACTCTTGGAAAAAAAAAGAAAAGGTTCCAAAGTAGGTGTATCGGCAAACTTTCTATCCTGCACCTTACCCTGTTGGTTCCTTCGGACAGTTTATAGACTACCTTTGAATAGCTTGTGTGAGTGTGCCAGGTAATACCGAGAGGTCAGGAAAGCTGGGATATATAGGTCCCATACGCTTCACACGGTCTCTTGGTGATGGTAGTTGAATTGTGTCCGGAGAGAAGCCGTGAAGACGTAGCAGTTGATTTCAGGTTCTCTTATTCTCAACTCAGGTGCCTTCACCTGAACTAGCTCCTCCATCTGTCTGATGCATAGGAGCGCTGTTTATAAGGGAAACAAGGCTGATCTTGATGTGATTAGGAAGGAGTGTAAAGCCCATACTCCAGGAAGATTAAAGAAAATAACAAGAAAATAAATAGAGTTTTGTAAGGGAACGACACTCTAAGAACAACAATAAGAGAATATTATTGAGGAGAAATATTTTTTTTGAAGAGAAGAATAGTATCTAAGGAAAGAGGTTTACCATGAACCATAACTCCCTTGGAATGTTCATTAAACGAGCTGTTTATCATCTTTTCTATACCCTTTCCATTTTGAATTGAGTTGGAAGAGAGCAGGAGGCTGAGTTATTTCCTTCGGCACAAGCCCAGAGTATCCTTGAGTTGTGACAGTCTCAGCCCCTGGAAAAGACTCTGCTCACAGAGAAGGCATTCGACATTATTTCCAGGAGACAAGAAGGTTATGGAGTTTTTTTCTATCATGACTTCTGTGGAGAGGATGTGTTCAGAAGCTTATGTAGATCCAAAAGGTAGTGATAGTTTTAATGGCTCAGAGCCTGCAGCGAGACAGCCATTTCAGTGCAAACACCCAGAACTGGCACAGAGAATGGGAGTGGAGGAAAAAATTCTCCAAAGAACAGTTTGGTCAGGAGTTGATTCCATTTTCCTCTACATTCACTAGGCTGATGAGCACAATTAACAGCTGCTTCACTGAAAAGAGTTTTCACTCAGTTATTTACTTAATCTCAGGCATGGGCTCATTCAATAATTATTTTTATATGCTGTCTTTCACATCGTCTGCTGTTATTCCCATCCTTGCACAGTAGTGACAAAAGCATTACAATAAGCTCAGGTCATTGCTTTTTACTCTTTCCTTGCCATACACTCTTTTGTAAGTGCAGTAATTTCCCCTACCATGCTGAGATGTGTATTATGCCTTTTTTAGAACAAATTAATATGTATGTATCTGATCAAATACATCAGCTGGGGATGCCAGATAAAATGTCTAGTGCTGTTCAGAAATTAGATTCTGTCTTGAGTTAACTACTAGAAAAAGAAATACCCATTATTCCAAAGAGCACTAAGATTTCCCTCAATATTCATTTTATAAAGAGTGGGATAGATAAAAGATTGTTGTGCAAGTCAGAAAACTATCAACCTGCTGTCTGACCTTGGACAAGTCAGACTATTTCTCCTTCTGCTTTTTGACTATGTGCCTGCCTCTGTGGTGTATCAGCTCTGGAAGAAAAATCATTTTGGCACTTGTTTGTGCCACCACTGTTTTGCTTGCAGTCTCCAGGTAACTTAAATTACATCTCATTTAAAAACAAAGTTGTTGAGCAGTGGGGCTCCCACCTGTTTCCTTCCAAATTCCACAGGACTAAATAGATTTGCCTGATAGCAAGTGTATTCCTGCGGTTTGGGTTAAAATTAGCTGTAGTTCCAGTAGTCATATCATGTGATCTCAGGAGCTATTTGTTTAAGAACCATTGCTCTAAGCCATCTAAGACAAAAATATGTCAGCCTGTGGTCTGAAAGTCAACAAAATGTGAATTAGGCTGGTCAAAATGGTCTAATCAAATGTGATGATATTGAGACAGATAAATAACTGGCACATGTGTAGAAATTAATGAAGTAATATTGATGTGCTAGGAATAAACTTAAATTAGTGATCATAATAATGGAAGAGTGGGCTATTCAGTCCATCATCCCTTCTTCACTTTCAGAAAGTGACAGTGCTTCTGGAGAGCAAGACAGGACAGTGTGCTCTCTCGTCAGGAACGCTGTACCACAGGGGCCAGCATCCTTGTCTTGAGCTGTGTCCCCACTGTGCTGGATAGGTGAAGGGGAGACGTGAGTCATAACCATCTCCATTGGCTTCAACAAAATCCTAATCGTGGCCAGGCAATGAGACCTCAAGCCCTGCTCTCATGTGACCCTAGCTGTTCTCTCCCACCCCCTTGCCCTGTGTATTGTGTATTGCTTCCCTCTCTTTTTGCCTTCCTCTGAGAGTCAGACTTGGGTAGCTAACATTGTTTTGTAGCTCATCAGAGAGTCTGTGATCACAAAGATGGCTCAAGCAATGCTTTAAATAGCCTGACTTGCAGAAGATCTCAGATCTTTGTCAGATCTCAGTGTGACAAGTAAGACCTTGTGCTGGGTCTAACAGCAGAAAAGAGGTCTAGCAGCAAATGAGAGACAGCATCAGAAACAGAAGCTGCATGTTTCTAGATCTATATAGCTCTTTGTATTTTCTGCACTTTTGCAGCTTGCTTTGTCTTTGAGGAAACAGGATCAGGCTGCAACAACAGAAACAGCGGTAGCAACAATAATTCCAGCTCACTCAGCAGCTGTTTTTCTTTGCGATCAAAAGGACTGTTATTTCCCTTGTTAGCATCCTCTGATAGAAATGCCGAGAAGCAGGCTTTGTGTTTTAAAACTCTGGTGCCCCCTCCCCCCCCAAAAAAAGGAATAAGAGAGGCTGAAAAAAAGAAAGCTTTATTTAATTCTTTAATTTCCTTGTGCTTTCCCTTCTTTTTTTTTCCCTTCTTTCTTGTATTTGTAATAAACACTTATGAAGAATATAATTCTATGTTTATTTGCTATGTGATTGAGGAAGACAAGCCTTTGCTGTTGAAACTTCAGACCAATGCAAGAGTTTAATATTGTCCAATAACAAGATCACACCAACAGCTTTGACACTCTTGGCTCATTTCTGTATCTGACCTTAACCTTAGTTGTAGGTTTCATAAAAATGTGTCTTCAACATAGCATTAGAGAAACTACAGAAAATAAATGTTAAAATGAAGACCTCTGTAAA
>NW_028186990.1:839671-1018276 GCF_003343005.1 Rhea americana | reverse complement strand
ATAGTACAAAAATAAAAACTGTAAGGTAATTTAGGGACCTGTTACAATGATGAAAAGTATTTCATTAGTTTTAGATTTTATGTTGTGATAAGCAACTAGATCACAGAATCACAGAATGTTTGAGGTTAGAAGAGACTTCTGGAGATCATCTAATTCAGCCCCCCTGCTCAAGCAGGATCACCTAGAATGTGTTAGACAGAATTGCGTCCAGGTGAGTTTTGAATATCTCCAGAGAAGGAGACTCCACAAACTCTCTGGGCAGCCTATGCCAGTGCTCTGTAAGGCTTCCAAGACATAGAGGCCTCTATAGGGGTTTGAGTGAGTTCTTACTCCCTCAATGATAGGGTTTCTAGGACAGCAGGCATGGTAGGATCTTAAGTGGAATGATGGTTTTTTGGAGAATTACATTCTTTATGGGATATACGAGACCACAAGTCGCTGCTGCGAGTTAATGGGAAAGTAAATGGATAATTAACTATTTTGGAAATGTTTATAAGGCATTCAAAAGAGGCTTGGTACTAATTCCAACAGTTAGTCCAAGGAAATTGAACCATGAGGAGAATTGGGGCCAGCTAATCATTCCTTAGAATGAAAAATAGGGAGGAGGAAAATATTTTACACCAAATAGAACTGATAAATACAAGGAACCCTATAAAACTGGGAAAAAGAAAGGGGGAAAAAACGTGTTGGAAATTGATTAGGAAAAGCAATTAAACGCTGCCGAGAGCCTGGCTACCAAACTAATTAGCATGACTGCCTTCAGTCTGGACAAATAGAGGACAGACCCAGCTCATAGTAACTCTGTCAATTCTTGTACCTGAATCTATATCTATGTCTAAATCCACATCTTCTGCTCCAGAAGATGAAAATTCTGAGCAACTTTTGACTGAAAATGCGAACAAAAATTGGAGATTCTTTAAAGAGAGCTTAACATCTGGCCAAAATGCCAGTGCTATTCCAAAAGAATAAAGGTAAAAGACAATTTGGACTAGGGGAATAGAAGGCAGTATAAAGAGAAGGCACTGTCTAAACATTGGAAATGAAATAAAATAAAACAAAATGAATTTATAGCAGTCAATATATACTGAATATTTAAAAACATATGAACCTGTGAAGGAAGTTAGTTATATCAGGGAAAATATAAATCTAGTGAGAGATGGGACAGCAAGACATCCTTGAAATAGTTGAGGAGCCAAATATATCATAATAATGCTGTGGGCCTCTGTCTAAATGAAAATGATATAAATTAGGAGTAGGCAGGCAAGTGAGGCAGTTTTCTCCCCAAATGCAGTGTTGCTAATATTATAATACTGGAAACAGTTTATTACCTCTATTTTGAAAAGGCTATTTGGAAACTAGAAGGAATATGAAAAAAAAACTAATAAACTTATTTGAAGGCTAGAAGAAAATTTCTTGGTTTGTACAGTTTCCCAAGAAAAATCAACTGCATAATAATTTGTTTACAATATCTGAAAAGTTGTATGAAAGCAAATGCCTGAAAGTGGGAGCTAGAGAACTTTCAGTTAAAAATATATCATAGCAAGAGATGTATCAGGGTCTCCATCCATCCTGCTTAATGGATGCTTTTTCCTGGAAAACAAACATTAGGCAATTAGAAACTATGGGCTTAATACAGCCCACATGTGGCCCACATGTGGCCTATGTGTGTGATATACAGGAAGATCCAGAGAAAGAGCTTTCTAGATGTCTTTCTAGATTCTTTTCCAACAGTATTACTGCTTCCCTACATCTAGATACTTATATCTACATCTAGATATCTAGTTTATTGAAGTTTATAAATGTATGAGAGAATAGATATGTAGGCCCCTCTAGAAGGCTGTGGTGCCTGTTCTTGCCCTAAATACAATGAAAGGGAGCAGAAACTTCCTCAGTATCCAAATGAAGCTGAAAATACGCTGCCATTCAACAGCAGTAATGGAGAGAAGGTGGGCATGAGGCACCCCTGTCACCCTGCAAGATCCTTCACTGGGCTGTGGATTCAACACAGCTTTAAATGGCAAAAACCAAGAGGGCATGGACATACATGCTAGCAGACAACTCAGCTGAAGGTGTATGTCATCAGATCAAAATGCTGTGGTATGCTCACAGTCCAGAGGCACAACTACCCATTATCATCAAGTCTATCATCCTCCAAAAATTTTTTCTTTGCTTGTTTGGTTTTCTGTTTTCTTTTCAAGAACCAGATTTATTAAAAAATACATAACTTCCAGATGGCAACCATGGGTTCTAAATGGGGGTCAGCATACAAGCTTGACTTTACTTCTGAAGCGATGATGACAAACGTTCAGATATCGGATCTTAACTTTAAACAGTGTCTCAGAATTTTTCAAATAATTTTCATTGTGAAAAAAATAAATTAACATATAATTTGTTGCCCTTTTTATGTTTTCTTTTAATGTATTATTTTAAAGTATTATGACTGTGGAGTGACATCTAGTGGACACGAGGCTGTATATCAACATCTCAAAGGTATTGAGATGCTTTTGAAATGCACATTCCAAAGTTGTAGCGCTGACTAAGTGACCACATCGTTTAAGTATAACACACTGTAGCAACATGTAGATGTTTGAAAGAGAGGAGGTTTCGAGTTCCAGCAAACATATGACAAGCCAGGGAGGTAGAACTCAACTCTTCAACAAAACTGAAACTTCAGCAAGTCTAAACACGCCAAGTTAATGCCCTAACACAAAATGGAGAGTGATTTGCTTGACCTCTCTCTTAAAGTCCTGTAATTCTCATTTAAAAGAGACATATTATTTGCTGCACATTTTAGATCACCTGTGGTACTTTCATATAATCTATATGTTACCAGCCTGTTCTCTGGGAATCACACTATGTCATGTGGTAGTTCTCATAAGCTGAAGAGGGGCTTCTGATCTAAAGTGTTTTGTGTGGGTATTTCTCCTTCTTATACTCCGGATAATTCAATGAAAGCTTATTCAGTGGATTTTCTTGAGGTTTATGGAGTTGATATTCCCACTTGTTTTAGAGTGATAGATGACAGAAAAAAATAGTAAAGTTTTTTAGAAGATATTATTGAAGAAGAATACTTTAAATGTTTACCTGCATTAGTTCTCATTTTGAGAAAACACATTCTAGGAAAACCACATTCTAAAAAATGAGATAGGAAGAGACTTTGTTTTTTGAAGTTGAAAGGAAAATATTTTAAAAAGTTATTATGTATTAAGGCCATGATTCATCTGGCACCTCATCATTTGCTTAACTTTGCAGATCATTAATCATTTAATCGAGAACTCCGTAGAACTTTAACCTTAGCCACAAAATCATAACAGGGCACAATAGCACTTTAAGCACATTTTAAGCATTTTTTTTTTATTTTACTCAAGATTGTAAAAGTAAATCTAATATTCTACATATTTATCATACACAATGTAAACAAGTCTCTGAGTATGACCAAACACTGCTAGTTTATTGATCAGCTAAATCCAGAAGCCTCTAACATGAGATTTCAGAATAAATGCTGGAGAGTAATGCATTCCAATTAATCCTGGATTATTATATAGAAATATAAATTAAATATGGTGAGAATATACAGATGATAGAATATTTCATCTATTGTATCAATATTTATATCAAGATATAAATATTGAAATAATCTATATCTAGGATGAATGAAATGAAGATTAGAGAGATTTGGCCAGTGAAAAAGAGATTATAGAGGATATATATGTAGTGAGGTTAGTGATTTTAAATCGATTTATATTTACTGATTTGTATTAAAGAGTTTTTTTAAAAAAATAAAATAGCTTTTAGAGAATAATAAAAATGATGTTTCTGAACTTGTATAGGTCACTTCATGAAATATTAGCAAAAGTTTTAGATGAAGTGAAGCAGCCAAAGTGTGGCTATTTTTCCTTGAACTTGTGACTGAGCATCATGTTGGAGAGATCAAAGCTTTCCCCATATATAATAACTTAATGAAGGAAGATATCTGTAGCATTAGTAGGATAGATGTCGAAGAGAAACACAAACATCAACGATCAAAAATCTAATTGCTTGTTTCTAAATTACTTGTATCTGATATCTTGTATCAGTCACTGGATTCTGATGCTATGTAAAGGCTGTAGGCTTGTCTGCAGCAGTGGTTTATGCTGCTGTTAAACTAGGATGCATAACTGTCTAATTATCTGAGTACGTAAGGACCAGTTCCTTAATATAAGGTGCCAGTAGTGGTCTCATCTGCGGCCTAAATTGTTTAAATGTTCTTTCCGCTGCTTTATTTCACAACTCTTCTCCTTACTCCAGCTTACTCTCCTTACTTCTCCATATTACTTGCATGACTTTACTGCCTTAGGGTTGCAGTGATCTGGTACATCTACCTATTTAAATAGCGGCATGGTGTTAGTTACTGGCCACGCTGCCACGTGCTCCTGGTACTCTGTACGCTCCAGCCTAACTAGCATGAACCCCATGCAATCCTGCTGGCAAATAGCATCTGCTATTTGCTCTTCCAGGTGCTTGATCTGCTGCCAGCTTCTTGCTGATTGCTGAATAAGTTTCTCTTCTGTGATCTGAACATCCAGAAACAATTTCTTCTGGTAATGAGTTAAGGAAAGTGTCTCAGAATAAGAAGAAGGATGATGACATACATGTCCTTCATGGGTGTCATGTTGTCACTAATAACCCACCCTTTTTCATTATTGATGAAAGCTCCCAAAACTTGTAGCTCTGTGAACTTGGAATAAACTGATAAATTCCCATGAAGATTGTCCAGGCCTTGCAATACAAGGAGAAATTCTATTTCTGAAGTCTGAGCTTCAGTAATAACAAAAAAAGTCTCCCACTGATACCATCAAATAGTTGTTAACAGTTCTTTTATATGGATCATGCTCCATGGTATGAAGTGTTAGTATCTTATAATAGCAATATCTCAATTGTTCAGATCTGCCCACACAAATTCGCTCAGGTACTGAATGGTAGTGACTGCAGTTTTTCAGCTGGTGCTGGTTCTGAACTTCTGACTGGGTAGGCGTTTTCTTTTTAAAACAGTACTGCTTTGGTACATTTGTTGTCTTGAAGACTGGCAGAGCTGTAACTTCTTCTGTACCCATCAGCTGATCTCCCCCCTCTGCCCACCAAGTCCAGCAAAATGTTGGTTGCACAAAATGAAGATATTACAAGAAAAATGCCTTGTGGAGGGTGCCGTTCCATGTCCTCTGCCCTCCCATCTTTATCTGCAATCTCGTACCCTTTTGTTGCAGTCCAAAAGACAGGTTGTAGGCAGAGCAGTTATTGCTCCTGCCGCAACCAGAGCCAGAATGGCTCAGTCTTGTGGCAGGTGGTTTGCAAAGCTGAAGCCATCTGGTAGCAAAATATCAAATAAATGTTCACAAGCCACTGCATATTCCTACCAATGAATATGTCAGAGTGAAGCAGTGCTTTATCCATAATGGTCTATTAAGACAAGGAAAACATTACAGCTATCCGTAAGAGGTGGAGGAGTGGGCCAGAGGCTGCAGAAAGAATTTAGGGGTTGTTTAGATTCTTATTCTCACCCTTATCCCTCATTCCAAGGCTAGAACATGGTAACAACTCATGTTTAAAAGTGATTTCATCTGATTTATTCCTGTCTTGCTGTAAAATCTGCACTGTATTTGTATGCAGATATACCTTGTCATTATAACTGTTTGTCATTCAGAGATCTTGTATTTGTGTGTAGGCTTCTATTTTAGAAGAAATGAGGGATTTAAGATACAAAACTGCTTTCCCTTTCATTGTATATTATGTTCAGGCTTCTTAAATAAATGAACTAGACAGTCTAATCTCTATAAAACTAATGTGTTTCAGATAAACTAATTTCATCAGGATAAAATTTAAATTTGTCACACACAACATTCCTGATTTTGTGGTTTGTGATTATAAGTCTAAGTTCTCTTCCCACATATATTTGCATTGTCAAGATATAGGTAGGATTTATGACCCAAAAGTGAGCTGCTTACCCACAGAGAGATGAATTGATGACTTTGCCTTTGAGATTCAAAATATTTACAAAAGTCATATTCCAGTTCACCAATTTGCAAAAGTTGTATTCCAGTTCTACCAATTCACCCCTTTTTTTTCATGAGTTTTGTGATATTTGGTGTATATGTTGAACCATCTCCTTGTAAAGATAACATTTTTTTCTGAAGAAGAGATTTGCAGCCATTCGTGAGGAAAGCTTGAAAAATGTGCACGTCTCCTCTCCTGATGCTCACAAATGACAGAGGAAGTAAGCAAAGCCCAATCTTTTGACCCACCCTTAAGAGAGCTAGGAAGACAGCATGTGTGACTCATGGTTTTTGAGCTGCTTTGCCTGACAGCACTGAGAAATACCAGAGACCCAGAGCTGTATCAGAAGCCGTTCCACCCTCAGATAGCCCGGTAAAACAATTTTGTGCTATTGCACTGTTAGTTCTGGACAGCAGAGGGCTTTGAGTGAACTGATGTAAGGAAAGATCTGGATTCTCATGCTGTGCTTGCTATTACTGCAGCAGATAAACTCTTGCAGTCTTTTAGTGCTGAAATAACCTTGGGAGAACTTAATTTATGCTTCTGACTCAGTGGTACTTGCGGTCTCTTTCTCTCCTTTTACATCCCAACCCTCAACTCTCATCTGAAAACTGGCACGTGTCTAGAGACATTTCTGCAGCTGCACATGGAGTTTACTGAACCCCACAGGGGAGGTAGGAAACGGTGCTCTGCCTTACAGATCTGGGGTCCACCTTCAGGAGAGGCACAGCCATATCCTATAGGACTCTTAGCTCATGGGTTTCAAATCAGTGCTGCTGCCATCACTTGTGAGCAGAGCTGTTGCACCCATGCAGGGTGGCCTGTGCATGAACAGTATGAGCTTCCTGAAGCATAATAAGAATGCTAGTAAAAGATGTTGCTGGGAAGGAGCACGGCATGAGCTCTTCCTCTTGATGCAGCATTCAGGATACACCAGTTCTGCTCAGCCACAAATGAGTTCAGTTCAGCTGTATAACTAGAGACCATCAAACTCAATATAAGCTACCAGTGCTGCTGAAAGGCCAGGTTTACTTGGGTAGGGCTAGGAGCCACATTTGTGCAGCTTGTGGGGCTGCAGCTGATCCACATCTGGCCAACTGGAGGTGTGAAACTCTGCTGAGACATGCTGGTTGTCTGCCATCTCTTTGTGGCTCTGGTCGACTCTATGCTACTGAATTAACAGCACTGGGTTTGCAGCACCAGCTCAAGGGTGGAGGTGCTTTGGGGTTCAAACATGAATGATGCTTGCTCACTGGTTGAGATCTTTTGTTGCTGTTGCTCTTTTAATAACCTGGCTAGAAAATGACAGTAATTTTTAAATATTTGCATCTGTCAAGTTGGACTCTCCAGTACATGCCTCGACTACAAGGTTTCTGTCTTAATTGTGCATGCCTCCTCCTGCCACGCACAAATACACACATGCTGTTTTCCTCAGAGTAAAAAGGCAAGAGGAGTCCTATTTCATGGCAATTTTATTGAAAGGGATTTTTTTAAACAATTTTTCAAGAAAAGTGATTGTTAACTTTTGATTGTTAACTTTCCACATAGCAGGAGTTAAAAGGTTTGGACATTTGTATTTATTTATTTATTTTAGGGATCAATACCTCATCTACCTCAAATACTATTAGACTCATACTTGCCAAAAAAGTTTCCACTCCAAATCTATCTTTTCTCCATACATATAAAGAATTTCTACTTTTAGCTGTTCAGCTATTGATGAATCAGAGTGAGAAAAAGTTTTTTTTTAATACTGCTACTAAAGCTATAATACCTGTAGTTTCAAGTAATGCCTCAGATAATGTAGCCGAAACATTATGAAACCCTAGATGCTTGAATGAGTTGGATACTCATTCACAGGGTGTAAATTCATGAAGGTGAAACATTCTCAATATCTCAATTCCTGTTTTCAGAAGTGGACTAGCTGACATCCTTCTTTTCTTGTTACAGTACAGTTTGGAAAGCAAAAGTAGGTCAGTTATAGAGTCATTTCTCTGATCTAAGTTTTTCAGGAAGCCCTGATCCTGAAAATTAACCCTTGCAGGAGAAATCCCCTTCCTGTGCCAGATCCTGCTACCACTAAAGCCAAACAGTCATCAAGATTTTGGTTATCCAGCTCTGATTTCAGCAAATCTGCCATTTGCTGAAAATGTCTTATTTAAAGTGAATTTACTGAAGCTCAAGAACACTCTGTCATTGCTTTACTATGCACTGCTATGAATTGTTTTGCAGGTATCTGGCGATACACACACAAGACACATTTAGAAAAAAGCTAAATGTCAAAAATGCACAGAATTAGATAAGGCAGTGTGAGATTGAGCTCCAGTGGTTCTTTCTTTATGTATTATTGTTGTCTTGATCCATATCCATGATTCTAAAAGATTGTGGGTTGTTTTACTAGGAGGAACGGGCCATTCCTGAAAAGTGGAAAATACAATTAATCAACTTTTCATGCAGTCCACTTTTGTGCAAAATGAGGAGCTCTTGCAATCGACTTTGGTTGGAGACCAAAAGTCAAGTGAAAGCCACACTATTTACCAGCACAAGGGAATATTAAAAAACAGAAATATAATTCTCCTTGTGAAGGTCAGAAATATTTTTTCTGATTAGTAAAGGGTAACTTCTTGGGCACATACACATGTTTAAGGGTGTATTTGATCTTTCAGCTGGAGTCAGAGTGAATTCTTTCCCTTTTAGCTGAGTTTTACAATAACATGATGATTATTATTATTTAGTGGAGGTAGGAGTGAAACAAAACAGACCTATGGGGTCTGAACACGAGATAGAGCTAAAAGTTAATCATGCTTATTTTATTTTATTTTCTGCAGAGAGCTTAGCAGCAAGCTTATTTCTTTTACTTCAATATACTTCATGATGTATTTTGTCGCCCAAATCAAAAAAAAAAAAAAAAAAAACAAATCTGGGCGTTTTTTGGTTTATTCGTTCATTCTAAAGAACCTCTGCTATCTCTTAGGGTTGCACTAGAACTGCAATTCAGCCAGACTCAGCTTTCATGGTTATTAATAAAAACAATTTAGAAGTCTTTTAAAAAGTATGTCATAAAGATAGGAAGAGTAAGAAGATTTCCAGCTGAGCTAAACACAAGTGTCATGGTCTGGAGTGGCACAGTGTTGTGCACGTGCATTATCCCAGTGACTTCACTGGGATTTATTCACATGCACAGAGCTACTCACAGTAAAAGATTATTTGCATGTCTATAAGCATAGTCACTTCTTCCTATGGAGGAAAATAAAATAAGGTTGGTAACCATAGCTGTGGCTGTACAATGTACCAAAACCAAAAACACGTTATTTGCAGCCTGATCAATGATAATAAATCATAACAAGAAAATCAATTGTTTCTTTGAATCAGGATTAAGAACAGCTAGAGTTATTTGCAAAAACGCGACAAGGAGGCAAGAAATGCCAGCAGCATAAGCAAAGGAACAAATTAACATCAATGTCCTTCCCATTTTCTGATGGGCAGCCAATAAAAATACAGAAACGACAGAGCTACTAGTTTTACTGTGTCAAGTCTCTCCAAGATTTAAATTAGGTTCATAAATTCAATTAGACATGTTATTCTATGCTAGTTGGTGTTAAAATCGAATACTGTTTACTGCTTAGACCAATATACTACCCAATTCCATTTGTGACTTCACCAGGGGTCATTAGTTTGCCTTTGGCATAGACCGTGGGGATTTTTTACCAAAAAAAGCTATTTAAAACACATATCTTTCCCTATGAAGTCCAACCACAAAAACAGTGTTTTGAAAGCATAATCTGCAAGAATTGCTTTTAAGAAAAGCGTCTTGAAAATTTACAAGCTGTCGAGGTCAAATTACAAAGTCTTAATCAATGAATATGAGACTTACAGTGAGGGTATACTTGTACATAAAAATTCTATCAAATATTTGTTCTGGTAGTAACGTGCTCAGTGTTTTT
This sequence comes from Rhea americana, assembly GCF_003343005.1. NCBI lineage: Eukaryota > Metazoa > Chordata > Aves > Rheiformes > Rheidae > Rhea > Rhea americana. The sequence goes on along the minus strand of NW_028186990.1, from coordinate 1,008,305 downwards.
ACTTTGACCATCTTACAGCTAATTGGGTCATTATTCTACCTGTTTTGCCCACCTAACATCTAAAATACAAGCTAACAGAATAACACATATAACTGATTTGTAGATGGCTCGGAGTATGCATGACACATTTCCCATCACTTATGGGCACAGAAAACCACTTTTCATTACCCAAACTGTTGTATTTTGAAAAGACGTCTTTATGTACTTAGCTTTAAAAATAATGTGAATCAGGACTTGATACTGAATCACAGAAGTGTATTTAGTTATCCCAAAATTTGCTATTGCAGAGTCTAGGGTTATCCCTACTGTGAGATCCTGAGTAATGTGTAAGAATATATTGTAACAAAACATTAGGGTGCTGTGAAAAATCCCAGTGCAATGCTTGCTTGCTCTTGTAGCTTATTCCTCGATATTTATTTTCAGGATGACTGGGAAAGTTTGTTTATTTGCAATCAGAATTTAACAACAGCAAAAAAAAAAAAATCAAGAAGCATTTTGTTTGATTGATTTTTTTTTTTTTGAAGAAGAAGGGAATGGTGGGGAGGAACTGTACTTTTTTTTCTTTTCTTTTTCTTTTATTTTTTGCCTGTACCACAGCACGTTTTCTTCTCTTCTCTTCGTTTTTTTTCTTTCTTTCTTTTTTTTTTCTTTTTTTTGCTTTTCTGGCAATGATGATCACAGAGTCTCATGGGATGTTTACTGTGAGCTACTGTTTATCTTCAGCATTTTTTATTCAGTAAAGTTAAACAGATTTTAATAACATCAAGTAGAAGGGTTTGTCTTGGTTAAGAAAAGTGGGCATGACATATTGAGGGCGATCAAGTCCATCTTAGAAAACCCACACTTAACTGCAAGCACTTTTTTAGTCTACACAAAACACACTTTTTAAAAATGTTCAGCTTTCTTTTCTACTTTATTCTGCTCTGTTCAGGTTCTTGTAATGTCTTCATCAACGTTGTTTCTATAGTGCAGTAAGTGACTGCACATCTATTGCTCCGATTTTTTTTCTCATTACTTCCCCAGTGAAAGAACAGTATTCAGTCAAGTACCTTGTTTTGGAAAGGATTCAGATTTATTCTGTATTTGTTTGAAAATATATATATGATTTTGCATTTATGTTAGAGAAGGCAAGGTCAAACACAATTGTGGCTTGCATAAATAGCACTAGATGGTGCTGTGAAGAAAAATATCAGAGCCAGCTCTGAGCAGTCTAACTTGGGGGCTGAAATCTGGATAGCCACATTTGTAGCTGCTGAATAAGGCAGATATAGCCTGTTGATTAGGAATGAACTAGATTACTGCCTTTAGGATTGGAAAGTGGTGAGAACCGTCATCTGACCAGGACCCAGGAGAGATCTGGATCCCTCAGTCAAATGCCAGAAAACTGTAGATGTTAGGCATGACATTTACCTCAGAGCCATAGGTAGCTGCTGAGGCATGGGCTTAGAGGAGAGCTGGGAGGTAGAACTGGATTTTGAACGCTACGGAAACTCACTGTAGAAAGCAGAAAAAAGATCTGACCTGTTTGTTGCAGCTAAAGAGATGTAGAGCACTGCTCTGTACTAATTTAGGCTCCATGTTTTTCCAAGCCTGCTACAGATGCTGTAAAAGTGGTACATACAGTTGCTGATAAAAGAGTGCTTCACATCATGAGGAAAAAGCAAACCTTCTCCCAGCTTTCATCTACAGTCATCACAGACATGATCATCTGATCAGATGTAATGAAGAACTTGTCCATCTCCCCATCTGTGTGCCTTTTTTTCTTCTTTTATTCTTTGTTCCAGCTCTCAAGGTAGAGCATAACCAAAGGAAAAGGTTTGAGAATGCAATTGCAGTTTGTGCTACTGTATCGTCTGATTTGCTTGTGCAAACAGCGGAGCTGAGTGCATGCTTTTCAGACTGGAGTCATGTGGCAAAGTGCTTACGGCTTTGAGCCGACTCTCCTGATAGTGGTCCAGTCCTGTGCTCACTGCAAGAAGTCTGTGTGTCCCGTGCAGCCACTCTTGGGCTTTTGCAGCTAGTTGAATCCTCAACAATAAAGTAGTTAGCTTATCACCTTAGAGACAAGGCCAGCCCCACAAGAGGTCTGTGCTCAACTCCCTGCAACCATACTAGATATTTCCAGGGGTACCATTAGCTCCCTCATCACCATAGATTCGTTCAGAACAAACTTCTCTTCCTACAGTTCTCCCTAGCTTCTCGGGTCTACTGTTTGAATCTGAATCTATGAAAAATGGATTCATGCCATTTTATTTTATGTTAGTGTTACTCCTAAACTTTAGGAGGCATAATTTATTTTGTCATCTTTATGGTGTTTCCACTTTTTCATAAAAAATTTCTAAACAGAGGAGATATACAGAGCGGCACTTAAATGTCTAGTGAGTGGGTTTTTAAGTTAAAATTATAGTATTTTAATACTTCACATGCAATGATCTCTTTGTAAAGTTTTCATAATGTCAGAGAAGTTTATAGAGTGAATTAGTTTGACTTCACTCAGAGTGCTAACATTTATAAATCTACAGTGCTGCCTTTCTGAATATATTTACTGCTGCTGAGAGGAAGGGGGGATCAAAGGGCTCTAACACTTACTTCTGCCATCATTTCTCATCTTCAGCACAGTTTGAGTTTTGTATACATAGCTGTTCCCTGCTCCAGAGATGTCAGAAATTATCTGGTGCCTGTTTACAAGACATTAGAGTAGGTTATGGACAAATCTGCAAAAGACCAGGTACTGTATCTATTGAATATTAATGGTCCACATAAGTCACAAAATCAGATTCACTTGCAGATTTATGGTATGATGTATTTTGCAAAGTAGGAGTGGGAATAAAACTAGATGCTGCCTTTTTTGGGTGAATTTCTCCCCCATATGTTATTTTAACAGTGACAGTAATAAAAGGAGAGAATTAAACGGTGCAGTATTAGTGAATGAAAGCATCAAAATACATGAGGAAAATTCCTAACTGTAAAAGATCAATAAGTAACAGCAACAGTAACTCCTGGTTCTGTGTGGGCTCAGTGCTTTAAGATGATAAATTCCCAGAGCTTAGGAAGAGTTTTGAGTTCTTAGCATATCACAGCCACGAAATGCCAATAATAACCCAAAATTGCCATTTTTCCCCCTATTAAAGAACAGAATTTATTTTTGAATTTGTCAGCTGCATTGTCCACTTTAGGATACTGATATTTCTTTTAAAAAGCTGCACCAGACTAAATTACATGATCTTAGAAGAACTTCATGATTTTGAAGAAAAAGACTCATAGAAATTCAAAAATCCAAATAATCAGCGATTTCCTTTCAAAATTTTGTATTTTCAGACAACATTCTCATTATTTCTTGGGACAGAGTTCATTGTTTTTGAGTATTTGTGGCTGTTAGTATCGTGGAGACCACAACCTACCTTTGTTCCCTCGGGAGCTTGCCAGGTGATTGAATGAAACATCACCACAGGAATTTGACGAATAGTAGATGTCATATTTTGGGGCAGGGGGAGAATGGTTCCAACTTTATGTCTGTTTTTGCATACTATTGAGTACCTTTATAGTTAAACAGTGAATAAGCAAATGCAGTGCTAGATTAATTGAATTAAAAAATTGTAGGGGACTGTTACATCCATTGGGTTTGACGTTTTCCATAGCACAGAGCAAAAACCTACTCATTCATTTCCTCTTGGAGCCCAGCATATCTTAAGTATAGCATATCTTCTGAAAGATGCCTGGTCTTGATGCAAGTACTTCTAGTGCTGGAACAGAGCAAATCAGGCTGTTAATACAATTCTTGCTGAACATTAATAATAATATTAGAATTAAAATGACAGGGATGACCTTCTAAGGTGACTGATTTCTAGGCCATTTCCTTGATCTACAGCAAGCTTATGGAATCCATGCACATCACTCCTGTCAGAGACATCTAACCTGTTTTTTTAAAGACTTCCAGTGATAGAGACTCCATAGCCTCCCTAGGAAGGGAGCACTTGGTTGTGTGCTAGTTGTGTACTAGGACCTTATTAAGCAAAACACTACAAAAGAAGCCTTTCATTTTCCTTCTAAAACACATGAACATAGTTTCACCTGGTGAACTGCTAGAAGTTTTAGAAAGCTGCTTTTGCTGCAGATGTTGTGCATTTTCACATTTTACAACTTTGTACCTGTTGAAACACCCAGGCTCCTTCAATTTATCCAGTTGGCCATACTTTAAGGAGAAATTTTCTAAGAAGTACATTCGGTGTCTGCGCACTTTTATGGGAATCAGTGCTTCTCCATCATCTAACATGTAGACTCTCCTGTTTCACTCAGAGAGAGGAGAAGGATGTTCCAAAGTGATTTTAAGGCTTTCTCTTCTTTTACAAAGGTGAGCCTGAGTGTAAGCAGTATAATCTATCCACTTAACAGCTACAATTTTAGTACTAGTGATAGGTGTTAAAAAATACTATATACTTTCTTTCGCTCTTCTTCCATCCTTGTAGTTCTGAAATACCAAAACCCAACTAAACAAGGGATGCTTGTTCTAAAAATCAGTCATGCTTCAGAAAGTCACTGCACATATTTGGAGAGGTGGGAACTTCATTTTGAACACAGCTCCCTAGGCAACTCACTGCACAATCTGGCATCATCAGAGTGCAGAAAGAGATTTTAGGGGCTATCTCACACAACTGCTACATTCCCTTAGTCCTAGATGTATCCACAAATCAACAAAACCATGGCATTTACAAGCATCCTACCACCTTCTGTAGTGCTGTAGAGATTAGCATGGAAGGTAGTGAATTAGTTAGTCCCCATAAAATTGCCAAGAAATAGCATTGTAACAAAAATTTGCAGCATATGAGGAAATAAGCAGACACACTTTTAAAGCTGCAGTAGAGTGGGATTTTGTTCCTTCCTCTTTTTAATTATCCGTTTTATTCTGAGTTAAATTTTAACATGTAATTTAGTATAGCACTGTAATATTTTATTCACTACTGAGTTATGATCCTATCAACAGTTACATTACTTCACATTTACTAGTATTGTTATTACTATTATTTTTGTTACTATTATTTTCTTTAACTTCATGACCACACAGTGCAGCTTCTGGAAAATACCTGAATGCTGATGCTGAACCAATAGCAAAATATATACAGGGAACTGTGGCTAATATTTAAATATATTCTCCTCTACACCAGGCAACATTTTAATATCATTTGTTTTTCTACTTTACGTGGCAGTTTTAAATTTGTCCACTGAAAATTTAGAATTGATGCCTTACATCATTAAACTTACCCTGAATTGTTCAGCTAGTTTCTGAGATCGCCTGCATCCTCACTTTACTGTTTCACTGTCTCGTCTTATAGCATCACCATATTTTCAAGGAGAGAGTGTAAAATATCTCCTTGCAAACTTGCTTGACATTATTTCTCCTCTAATATATTCAATGAAAAAAAGGAAACAAATGTGCATGTCATAAAAGAACATTTCAAAGAATATTGTTGTAGCTGGACAGCAATACAGAGGACAGACCGAGACCATTAAAATGTAGGACTTAATAATATCAGAATTGGAATTTACTTTTGAAAAAGTGTTTTTCAGTCCCCTAGTATCAGAAAATAGTTACCAAGCAACAACATAGATATTGGTAATGCAGGCAAAGCTATTCAAATAGAAAATATCTAAACCACTGGCATTATCAAAGGAATTATGTTATTGCTGGATTCATAACATTTGGTATCCGGACATTTTCACATTCTGCTCCAGTAGCAAAAATCTGCTTTTCCTGAAGAAGGTGCAATAGAAAACAGTAACCAAGTTCTTGCTGCTGTTTCTTAGTTGTGTTAGCTAGGCTAAGCTTGCAGGGATATGCCACCATCTGCTGTACTTCCACCTGCATTTTTCATGGTAGATGCAGTACCAGATGGCAATCATTGAAGGGCAGATAGGTGGAGAGTACATACACTCTGTGAGCAGAAAGAGAGGAACAGCTTTTTCCTAAGAACATTTTTGCAGTGACTGGCATGACTTTTCAGCAGAAGCCTTTGTGCCGAATGGCCTAGTTATTCCACAGCAAAACAGCAAATAAATGTATTAGATCCAGGATTATCTGGATCATCTCACGGTACTCATCTCACAGTAACAAGAAATGTTGGCTTTACATTTGCTGGAAGGTGAGAAAGGGTAGCAGAAACCAAGCTTCCAAGCCTATAAATAATCATGCTGTAAACCATTAGCATTTGCATGTAGACTTATCTGCTAATGGGTATCATAGTAGCTGGCCTTAGTTGGGAGTATTTGTATGCAAATCTACTATCTCCTGAAGCAGTGGAAGAACATGCCACAAAAGAATCAGTTTTGAAAAGCCCCATGTAAAACTTACCAGAAAGGATCACTCAAAGTACATACTTAGCAGCTTGCAAGTACTGTTAGACTGATCCAGCCCGTGACTTCTCCCCACTGTCAGTAAAGCTAAAATTTGCTACTCTAAGACCAGGTTGTATCAGGGTAGATTCCATGAGGGGGCTTTGAGGGAAAGGGGAGCTGGGCTGGGCAGCCCGAAGGAGGGAGGCTGAAGCGTTGGGCCACTGATCCATTGCCACTGAACTTGGTAAATAAGGCCATGGAGCGCTGCTATGGGGGTGCGCATGGTGCACTCCAAGCAGGAAGTGATTCCAGCCATGTTCTTATTCCTCAGTAGTAACAGTAACAGGCACAGCAGCTTCCAGTGGCCCTGGCTTCTACACATTATGGCCATACTCCTGCCCTAGTGCTCCCTTTCTGAGGGCCACTACCTACAAATCTAGAGTCTTGATTTTGGAAGAGGAGGAGTGGACAGAAAAATTACTAGGAGCATGTCTTGCAAGCTAGCTGCAGGAATACCCCATGCATTTTGGAGAAGTTTTGTGTTACGGACCTAAGGATAATGATTCCTTTGCCATGTGGTTTGGGTGCATGCAGTGTATTATTGCAGATTGGGTTAAAGAGCTGGGCAAAACCATTATTCTTTAATTTGTGGGCAAGAATTTCTAGAGTTTCTGAAAGCAGATGGCTGAACTAATGGTGGTCTCCAAACCCAAGAAATGGCCCTTTTCTGTGCTTGAAACAATAGTGCATTCAGTTGGAGCTCAAATGGTCAGAACAACAGACTTTCATTTCAATACTGTATAGAGCTACATGTCTATGTGACACACAAATACACACTATGGACAGACAGTGATGGTAGCTTCAGCATAATCCATGTAAGTAAGGTAAGATGGCTTTGGTAAGCCTAGCCTAAAGAAAATCTTTGGGATGCCCCTTCAGAAAGGAGGTCTGATTCTGAGAGCAGTGTAACAGGTGCATGTTGTTAAATTCATCTTGAAGTGGGAAAAAGTGGGACTTTGCATGTTCTTGTGAAGGAAAGCAGTTGTCTACAAGTTATCTGGTGTCCCTCTCAAGTTCTCGTCTTAGATGAAATAACCCATAAGACTCTGCTTCTTTTTCTTGGCTGCTTAGGCCAAAAGCAGAAACAGCCTGGAAACCTGGGATATAAGGAAGATAGTGGCAGGAATTTAGGAAAGAAATATAAAATAATGACAGCTGGTTGGAAGGTCTGATTTACAGTAATAATATCTAATCTTCTCAATCCATATGTTGAACATGTTGCTCTGAAGAGGCCCTGAACTTTGAAAGAAATTCTTTCTTGCATTGTGCTTTTTGCTCTTTGAAACAGCACAAGAAGAACATTTGCTTGTGGGGTCTGAGGCACCCCTTTTCCAGCTGACGTTTCACCCCAGAAAATAGTCACTGTTGGAACAAGCTAACAGAGCTTGAGCTCAAGCTGATTCAACAAACTGTAACTAGTCATTAGTTCTCAGCTTCTGTGATCAGTTTTGGTGCAGCCAGCCCCGAAAAGCTGTGGGAGACAGGAGGAGAGCTTCCTTTTGCTGCATGCATCCTCCAGATTCAAGCAAAGCAAATGAGGCAGCCAGGGCTCTCTAGTGCAAAAGCAGAAACCAGCAGCAGCCAGCAGGGAATGGGCAGCTGCTTTTTTAACTGCTCTCACCTGGGTGGGCAGAGGAAGCTGAGCAGGCCAACATCCTCACTGTTCCCATTTTACATTTGAGCTGATGCAGATGCTTCCATTTCAACATGCAGCTCCAAGAAAATCTTTTAAAATGATAGTTAATGACACCTTCTTAATACAAATGCCTATAAGGACCAAAGTATAGATCCTCAAGGGCCACATGCTGTGTGCAATTAAAAGGTTCTGATAAACATAAAGGCAATTTTTTTCACAGCCATCTCTCTTCATATACTGCGGTAAGAGTATCCCTCTTAGAAGGTGATAAACATGCTAAGCTGATGATTACAGTTTTTAAATGCAAACTCTGTGACAGAAAGCCACACTGCTGATCTTATCTTGTAAAGACGCTACTTGCTGTATGTGTCTGAACCCCTGTCTATGACTATCTTCTTTTATTGTAGATGGAAAATTATTTGTTACAATATTTATACTCCATTTAATTTAAGATGAAAAATCAGTGAGTAGGAGGCAAGGGTGGAATGAGGGGGTGCAGGACCTCCTGCATTTACAGCTCTTAAAAATAGCATGCAGAGGCAGAAACTCATACAAAACTGAACTAGCCATCATCCGCACGCAATGCATTTCCAAACAGAGGATATCTACAGTACTTCCCAATTATGTTCAGTTCACTGCAGCAGGTGACCCCAATTTCTTTGAAAAATCTTTATAACAGTTCTTTTCACAAAACCTGCGTGGGGTGCTGAGAATAAAAGTCAAGGCCATAGAGTTTCACTTACTTGAGCTTCTTTCAAATAAAAGTGTGTGTATTACATGACTATGGTGAGAGCTGGAGGACAAAGAAGTGACACCTGGACGCAGGGCATTAAAAGCCTATGGCAAGATTGGTCAAAGATTATCAAAATGAAATTTTGAGACATCTGCTGCATTTGCCACCTGACGGGCCTATGCCCTGCCTTTATTTCTGTCTCATATTACCCCTGCTGCTGGCTGGCACTGGTCTCACCTGCCCCATGGGGCTGAGGCTGCCCTGGGAGGCCCTGTGCCATCCCCAGGCCATGGCGCATAGTGGGGCCCAGATGTTCTTCCCAGCTGATCACAGTCATGCCATACGGCTGTTCTCCCAAATGTGTCGTCTCCTCCCCAGTAAAGCCACGCACTGGGGCACATGACATGAAATCCATTAGGAGCATGCCTCCGAAGGAGTTGTAAGGTTCAACCCTCAACACGGATGAAGCTGTAATGTCATGGGACGGGGACTTATAGGGATGTCTCTACTTGCCTAACAACTTTCATAGCGTATAGAATGCTCCATGTTGAAAGACTGGATTTGTTTTAGCTTCACTGGTGTTTTCACAACACAACAGATAATGTGACTGCTTTCACTGAATATTTGTTTTAGTGGTGCTGGCATGCAAAGTACCACAAATGACACAAAGCAACACAAAAAAAAAAAAAAAAAAATGACGACACTATGAGGAGGCATTGGGGTGAAGCAGAGGGATCAAGTTGTCATGTGGGGAGAACTGGATGAGCTCAGAGAAGGGAGTAACAGAAGAGGAATTAAGTTCTATGGTACAGAGTTCAAATGGTCTTGGACTTGGGGACTATTATTGCTTCTATGCTTTACGCTGGGAGCTCATTAGCTAGGGATGACTAACACTGAGTAGAATCTGGGTGAATTGGCCATGGGACAACTGAGAGCCACCAAGCACTGCGAAAAGGCAACAGCAATCCAAAAATGTCTCTGACAGGGTATTTTCACTAGAGATGAGGGAGAGTTCATGCCATTTTACATGGCACTGCTGAGACCTCATCTGCAATACTGTCTCCAATTCTAATCAGCCAGATCTGAGAAAGATGAATTCAAATGGGAGCAGTTGCAGTGAAAGGCTAGGAGGTGTCTGAAAATGGAGGAAAAAAAAGGTTGAAAATCACCATGCTGGAGGAAAGTGTCAAACTGAGTTGGAATTTGTCTTATTCATTACTTTGGCTCTTTTTTATGTATTGCTTTAGCACTGGACATTTAAATGCTAGATAAACAAAATACAATTTGTTTTACAACGGAGAATGTCTCCTCTATCAATTTGCAATAAAAAATGTGTGTAGCTTTGTGTTAAAATGGCCAATTTAAATTGAATTCCAAAGTTATAGTTCAGCCATCAGCTTGAAGTTTGTTGCAACATGGGCCTGAATATCTAAAATTGTTTCCAGTGATCCATAAATCACTTTATGGAATTTGGAAGTGTGTACAGGAATGGCTCCCAAGTCAGCAGAAGTTAATGAAAATAAAAAAATACATAAATTCTCCTTTTTTATTATTTTCATAGCAGTCTTAATTCACTGTTATACCTGCTAGAACACATACTATTCTTATATAGGCATGATTGTATTTCTTCATCCTTGTTATGCTACCACACACTTTCTGGCTAAATTATCTTATTTTCCTGCTTTCCTCACAGATGCCATCTGTATGGCATAGCAGGCACTTTCTGTTTGACCTGAAGCTGGGACGGGACGTTTTGGTCACAAACTGAAAACAGTTGTAAGCCAAAAGTTGACAGCTGTGTTACTCTGTTGCTCTCAGTCCTGGGTCTCTCTGGCAAAGTGGAGCCAAGAGGCGGCAGCCAGCGGAGGTCAGCAGGAAGCATGGTGCCTATGTTGCTCACCATCTCCCTTTGGGATCAGTGCGGGGCCCAAGCAGGTCCGGATGGTGCAATCAACCCTCTGCCTATGGGCACTCAGCTCCTACGGAGCCCACCAAGAGACATATATCAGTGGGTGACTGGTAGCTTCAGCTCTGTTATAGCTAGGGGCTGAGAGGGGTTGAACAAATGCTGTTGACTGAGGACTTTCTATTTCCTGAAATTTCTATCCATTTTCTGTGGACAGGACAGGGAGGGGGAAAGTCTTTGAGGATGTTCTCACTAGTTTTCTTCTCCGAAACATTTCACAGAAAGAGTGAATTTAACTTTTTGTGCAGAGAACCTATTCTTAATTCTGAAAAGTATTGCTTTTCTTCATTTTCAGGATTAGGCTGTCCATGTACAATGAAAAAGGTAACTGCTTGGTTCCAGCAGCTTTGCACCCATCCATTTTCCTCATAGGCTTTGAATATTAGTGATTTTTTCTGGAAGATGCATAACTGTTATCTGTTTTTTCACTTAATGCCAATATACTTTGCATTTAAAGATTTTCCAGGGAATTTTGATAGAAAGCTTAAATGAATGAATGGTCTGAATTACTGTTTTATTAACTAACCTGTGGGTGACCAACCTTTTTCTTAAGGGCATCTCAGGGCAGGGAGCAGGCTACTGACCACAAGTGTCTATGTCCTACTCTCCTCTGCCCATTTTTCTCTGGGTCCCTCACAGCCTCTCCCTTCTTATCCGACCAGAAGTGCATCTGTTGCTTGACCAAAATTTGGGTATTGCAGTAGATTGACAGGTGTAAGTGTAGTCATGTATATGGTGCACCTATATGCATTTTAGCATGCAACAGTTGCTTCTCTTCCTTGTCACCTGTCCAGATGTGTACCCAGCATTATGGGATATGACTGGAACACAGGAGTGCTGGCATTTTGACCAGCAAGCAGCTGATGCCCTATGATCGGCAATGGGGACAACCTTCCCACACCTCCACACAGGGTACAAGGACTGCCTCAGCTGAAAGGCTGAGTCTCACTGGCCAAACTCAACAGTGAGTGCCTCTGTCCGACAGAGACAGAAAAAAGTTTCAAGGCATTAGTTAGGTGATGCATGGAAGTATTTGTACTGAGCATCAGTGCACACAGCCCAGGACTGTAGGCAACCACCTGCTGCAACATTTTGTAAAATATGTTTTGAGACTGAAATGCCAAATGGTATACAGATGCTGATCAGCTAAAACCATCAATATCTGTTTTCTGAGCATGGATCAGAGAACTGTATCTTGGATACAGCACAAACAGACAGACAATATTGTTGTCAAGCCAGAGAAACTATCAGGTCATACTTTAATTCTTCTCAGCTGTCCAGGGAGTTTATTTAATCTCCACCACAAAGGGAGGATTCACAGATATATCTAGCGGAGGTGGAAGGAATGTTGTAGAGGCATATTTAATGGCATATTGTTAAGATTTTATCATGCCTACATTTGAGCTTGAAAATGCAGAAGGTGCAACCATTCATTTGCCATTGCAAAGAAGACACTTTTGTTTACATAGCTTTTTCATCGGTAATATATAACCTTTACTGCAAATAGCATCCTGAGGATTACAGGTTTTATCTATTTCCTGGTCAATTTGAACTCCTATTTTACAGTCTGTGAAAATACCTGTATGTACCCTTTTGTACCTATAAGCCTAGGATGTTTACAATGTGTAGGGGTACTCTCTTGTTGCTCCAATGCTTCAGGAGCATCAGAGACCCTTCTGGAGTAGAAGACGAGCCAAAAAGAGCTCCAGGCTGATGCATCTATGTATAAACCGACCTCAGTTCCTCTCCTGATACACACCTTCCCCCCTTAAAGGCAGCAAGAGCTGGTCAGAATTGGAAATAGTCTAGCTCCCTTTTCTAGCTTTGTGAAGTTTGGACATCTCCTCCTGTCCAGGAGCTGTGAGATTTCGCAAGGCTCAGCCTCAAACTGCAAAGCTGAGCCATTGGCACAAAGCATAGTGAAGGTCCTTTTTGGAGGGAGCACCAACTGCTCAAGAGGCAGTCGATTTTCACTACCACATTTACTTTAAGTCCCTACAGGAATGTCACCAGTTCTTTATCCTTAAGAAATTGCACTCAGTATTGAAAAAGGAAACCCATTTCTATTCAGATCTGTCATTTTTTGCACACATAAAGTTTGTCATCCAGGTGCAATTTAAAAATACTTGGATGTAGGCATTTTTTTGTTCAATGTTATCCTATTCCATGACTGAAGCTCATAGGCATCACTGAGCTTCCAATAAACCAATAACAAATGTGCAAATATCCTTTCAAAACCTGCTTTTGCAAGGCCATATGCTGGCACAACTATTTCCTCTCTCTCAAATTTATTTCAGTCCTGCCATGATGCTCAGAGGAGGCTGCTGGTTTTCTCTTAAACTAGAAGCTGTTTCAAGTTCTTCTGTTTCTTCTGGTACATACTTTTACAGTTTTCTTCTCAGTGAAAATAGTGATAATTTGGTAGTATCTCACTATTTGGACAAAACAGTACTGTATCAGTCCTGCAGGTTGCCAATAATTTGATTCAGCTATGAGCTGTCAGTGAGACCTGACATTCGAACACTTGTTATCGATCTGCCCTGGTTTCCCTTCTGATTAAATGCCAATCATATCCTGCTAGTGACAGACAAATCCAGCGTGTGCTTATTGCTCGTCCTATAATACGTCAGCATCACTGTTAAGATTAAGATGTTCGGTGTTTCATATGCTTATTCTACCACCCTACTTCTGTCTTGCCAAGAAAAAAAGCTGATGACAGCCAACCAAAATAAAACCCACTGACGATGTAGGCACATTGCACATCATTTTCCTTTTGAATAAATTAAGCAGTGTAGGTATCCGCTCTCCTCTGAATGTATGTGATGTATTGGGCCCTAATCTTTCCAGCACTTGCCTGCCTGAGAAAATTTCTGCATTTGAAAACTCTCATTCAGTTTAATGAGGCAGTTCATGTGTATACAGGTTCACAAGTATACAGAACTGAGGCCTTGAAGCGCATGGATAACTTTCACTGACAGAAGTTGGGGTTATTTATCTAAATCCTTTGGGCATCTATGGACACATGGAAATCAGCAGTACATTGAGAAATGAATATTGAGTATGTTTCTGATTAAAGTGACAGCTAATACAATATGAAACAATAAAAGCCACACAGAACCTGAACAGTTACTTTAAATTCAAATAGGCTGCATTCATCCATGCAGTAATATCGTTAATATCAATTGATATACACTACAGATGACTTTGTGACCATAAGACTTTTCATGGTGAGCAAAGTTTCTGTCTGACCTTAAAAGACAAATTAGAGCTTTTTTTTTTTTTTTTTTTTTTTTTTTTAAGAGAATTTGGCATAAGAAGAAAACCAGTGTTAATAATACTGCATAGTTAATTATTTCAGGTACTGCAAAATGATACGCTTTGAGTGAATCTCTTATTTTCTTGGGGATTTTTCCCTTGGAAATCCTTAAATTCAGAATTAGCTCACAAAATAGGGATAGAAATTTAAAGTGAGGCTTTTCAGACATCAGTCTTATTTTGACCTATCATCCTGCCACCAACCAAATTATTGCAGATGTATCAGAAAGGTAAAGAGTGAACATTTTTTATTTCTAAAATTACAAAGAAAAAATCTTGTTGAGTTTGTGCAGATTTGAATCTTTGTATAAACTCTTTATGTAGCACAGCAGAATGGGCAAGCTGCTGTCACTGCTGCTCACCCACATCAGTATCATGCTCTTTATTCCAAGCATTTCCTAACAATATTAGTATCTCCTTCTAAGTGGCTCACATGCTTCCATCAAGGCAAAATTATCTCAGCACTTATTGGCCCATTTGCGTGGTTACCATTGGTATTGCAATTTAAGCCTGATGATGGATAAGCAAGATTTTACTTTGACCTAGATATATCAAAGAAAGAAATTAGCATATCTCATACTGTTGTCCAGATAACCATAGCTTCTTCTGGATTAAAAAACAAGACATAAGCAAAATCCAACCTATAGTCACAATGCATTTATACACGCCAAGACAGGTCTCAGGGATTGTTTTCTTTTCTTTCATGTCTACAAAGCTGCAAATCTCAAGAAAGACAGTGCTGCCAGGTGAAAATTCAGTACCTGCAGACAGCATTATTGTGGGGCTCACCAAAAATCAAATGTATTTAAGGAATACTTTCAGAATATCAGAACTAGTAGTATTAAAGCTGGGTAAAACAAAGTTGTTTCTGGTTCTGCATTTGTAGGGAAAAATAAGACTACAACTGACAGCCCTATCACACTGGTTTGTTTCTCAAATCCATGTGTTTGAGGAAAAAAGAAAGCACATAGAATACTGTTGACAGTTTTGTGACACAATACTGCAAATGCTGTCTCTAGCTTTTGTATAATCACTTTTGCCCTTAAACATATGATTTAGCTGTAAATTATTGCCCTGGCCGTGAGCCAGCATTCATAAACTCGCTGAAAAGCAAATTAACCTTTTCTCTCTAGAATGAACTCTCCTATTAATATGAAAATCAGAAGCAATTCAAACCTGTTTGTTTTGGTTATTCTAGCCTGCCTGCACTCCCTAAGCTGAATAGTGACTGTCTAGTTTGTCACTTAAGTGGAATTAATTTTAAGAACTAATTAAAAAAAAGCCCAATAATTTAGTAAGTGATGTTCTGGAAAGCTTTTCATTACTTCATCTGTGATTTCTAATTGCAAAATAGAATGTATAATTATTGCCCTGATCCTTCCATCCTGACCTTGGACCAGTTGCACAGGTGGTGTAGTTTTATGGAAGGTCATATTCCTGCACACTTTAACACAGGCTGCAGATCTAGCCCTTAATGTTCCTGGGGATATCTTAAGGTCATTTTTCCAATTCACACTTTTATCGGTATCAAACTTCCTGTTTAGGGTTGTAAACATCATTTAGCACCTTTTCTCAAGTGGCAGGCATGAAATCATACTCGCAGAAAGACATGGGCCTTTTATCACTCAGGGAGAAATTAATTCAAAGAACAGAAGGTCCACCAAGATCAAAGGAACAAAGTTTATGTGCAGGGAAAAAATAGCTGTTATAACAGTGTGTGTTAGATGGGCATGGGCATACAAGGTAATAGGAAAGGTTATACAGGATTTTTCTTTCTTCTCAGTTTCTTGCACATGTAGCAGATGCTTAGGAACATTTCTCCTTGGTTTATCAGGCCAGGTATCCCTATAAAAAAACTTCATCACCCTTCTTTACGCTATCCACCAACATATGCTTCTCCAAACATGCAAATATGGTTAGTAGAAAGCCTTTTCTTCTTTCTGTGCTCTCATCTTTTTTTCTAGAGTATGACATATATTTGGTTCTCCTCCTGCTGCTGCAACCAATTAATTCCTCTTCTGTGAGGAAAAATGCAGAGCAAGAGGCAGCTATATGCAGTCTTACTAAGGAATGGACCTTAAAAAAATAAAATATATGTGGGCTTCTGATAGCAGCAAAATAATTAAGTCTACAGTAAAACACTGACTCATGTTGTATCTTAGCAAAATGTCAGTTTTCATGGCAGCACAGAATCAGTTCTGTGCGCAGGTGCCTCTCAGGAGTGCTGTTTTAGGCTCTTTGATGACTCAAAGCAGATTGAAAGTGTGTGTTTTTAGGACACTTTCAGATACACAGAAAAGGGAAAAAAAAAAAAAAGAGGCAAAGAAAGCTGAGATTCTGTTGTGAAGGAAGAAGTTTTATCTAGGAAGAAATAACTGAGGAGAGCTTTGTCACAGGACTCCTGCTTAACTCCAGGCTCAGGGACAGGACACAAAGCCCAATACCACACCTGCAAAACCGGACCCCCCTCTCTCTCACACCGACTGATTAGTGCCCTAATTTTGGACTTACATAAACAACATTTGCAGCTTACTCTTGGATGTGAGTTCCCCATGTACCTGGAGCTATATGAAGAGCGTCATTCTTGAATACCTCAGGTCAGGTGGTTTTTGGAGCACATGGAAAGGACAAAGGCATCTGATATTTTCTATTAACACATGGCCAGAGGAGGAGCATAGCATACCTTATGCACAGCAGCCTCGTCATCTGGGATCCTCTCTGTATCCCAGATCATCTTTAACTATTTCTTGCAAAGGGAATTGTGCAACATCTCCATGTTCCCTGAGAAGAACTGCCACATTGCAAAATGTTGCACATTGCAAAAGATGGATTGCAAGAACTCTCACAGTTCCTGGGCAGGAGCTGAATAGCCCAGCACAAGCCTGCACAAAGGATTGTCAGTATAAACTTCTGCTGCCAAGGCCATACAATATATGTAAAGAAAAGTATACATGTACTTCTAGCCCAACTCATGCAGTAGTTGGGGAAGGAGAGGGAATCTGTGTGCAGAATTGGAAATAAATAGTGAAGCAAGGGGAGGGAAGAGGCAAGGAAATGTGGATCTCTCCTTTCTAATAAATGTACACCTGCAAGGTGGTGTATTTAATGCACAAATGCTACTAAAAAGTCCTTTTTATTACAAATTTCTTTGGAAAAACAGGCTGTCAATCCACAGCATTCAATTAGCTAGCAATATTTGACTATTTACTGTTTTAAAAAAACATTACATTATTGCTAATGTCTGCATTTATGAAGGGAAAGTATAATTCTTTCCAGAAGTATAATTTTATTACCTGTAAATGTAGTGCTAGCCTCTTTATCTTCTTGTTTTCCCACTTGTCATGTGCCCCAGGCCAATGTTACTGGTATTTCGTAGTACAAGCTTAGCACAAGCTTTGAGGTTTTCTCATGTCTATTCACTTGCTAAATATGTACTATTTTCTTATTGGTGTTAAACCGAACACCCTAGATGAAGCAGTTAATATGGGTCAAAAACAGTCCTTCAGAGATTAGCCAAACTCTACTCACGATTCCCATTAATGTCAGGGTTGAGCTGTAGTGTTTGTCTCCTTGTTTAAACTCTTCAAGAGGCTTTTTCAGTATTTTCAGATATCACTGACAGCTTTGCTAAAATCAGCTCTCTGTGAGTCTCCTTTTAAAAACACCCCTGCTTCATTTCTATTTTACGCTGATTCAAGCATACATTATTAAGAATTGCCTATAAATCACCTTTGCCCTCATAAATAGCAGGATCTCCTTAAAGCTTTCAAAAGTACTTAGCGGCCCTGCATAGTGTGGTAAAGAGGGTGAAATGGAATATATTATGAAATGTCATACAAAGTCCAAATTGGATGAGCAATTAGCGAACTAATAATAAGGTTGCAGCACTATTTCTTCAGAAACCTTTAATTTTGACATCAATAGGCATCATGCATATCTCAGTGTGAAATAACTTTATAGCTTTGGTTGGTCTTATGATAGCAATGCTTAGAAAACAAAATAAAGGCATCTGTAGAACTGTTAATGGAACGATTAAAACTACCGATGAAAACACACAGAAGTCGGCATAAGAAATATGACATTAGCTAATTCAGCCTGTACTGTTCTTCTGTCTAGTGCATTGAAATCGAGACCTAACTGCACAAGTATTGAGTAACTGCTGCTTTATGCTACTTATATTAATCTCCCTAGGTTGCTGCTATAGTCACTGAAGAGACAGAAGCCTAATTTTGCTGATCTGAATTGCCTTCTCTCACCAGGCAAAAGTCAGCCCTTGTGACTTATCCCTTCTGCCTCCCAGCATATTAGTTTACTGGGTAGGCTAATGTTATTACAACCGATCCTCACTATTTCGACATCTGATATTTGCACATGGAAATTGAATAGCATTATTTTGCATTAACATGAGCTCTTGCATAAAACTTCCTGGGTTATGTTTTTTTTAGAAAGAAGAAAGGGGACATTGTCTGAGTTTAATGGCAGGTTAGCTTCATAGGCCTCAGTACAGCATCCATGATTAAAATTAAGCATGTGCTTAATTGATTTTCTGAATATGGATGGATTTAAGCACATGCTTTAATGCCTTGCTCACTTGAGGCCTTAATGGACCATGCAAACTTAAAAGTTCATGTCTCATTGAGATAAATGGAGTGGATAATTATAAATTTATCAGGACAGAAGCTGCTGTTCACTGGATATGTAGACAGCACTTTGTAGAACTGTCTTCCCTCTCTGGCTGAGAAATCTAGATCTTCACGAAATAGCGCACCAGTAAGAGAATACAAACTGGTATTTCTCATTCAGACCAGTTCGGCAGTCCAACATTTGATGCGCTGATGCTTGTGCCTTTGCCAGAGAGAAAAGGAATAATTTATAAGATTAGCAGAAATTAGATGGAAGCAGAAAACCCAAGTAAACATAAGTGATACCTAGAACCAAGAACCCACCAGTTACCTGTACATTATCTTTCCTAGATACGAATTTAAGACATCTTTTTTTATATGCTTCAAAGAGACAAGTGTTGTCTCTTGTAAGACTTGTCTGTAGTAAGAGAAAATGTCCTGCTTTGGTTAACACCAGCATAGCCTCAAACATGTTCCTACCTTAGAGTAGCTTCTTTGAGATTTTAACATTTTCAACACTAGTCCCTTTATGAGCTGGTCTGAGGGTTAACTGAGGTAAATCTGCAACTCCATTCCCATCTGTAGTTCTGATGGTTGGAACTATCTCCACACTTGTGCTATGTGCAAATGATAGCAACAACTGGAAAATTAACAGAAAGCTCCCAATATGAATACCAGAGTAGACACAGCACTGCTGTAGGTGATTTGGGAGGGCAACATTGCCTCTCCCTTAGTGTTACCTCCTATTACATTTTCTATGTGACAGTGATGGGAGCAGATTTGTAGTGTGTGACTGCCAATGCAGAAGGGTCCATTCCAGCTATTCCAGCCCCAGCTGCTATGCAGGGCAACAGCTCTTCTGTGCCTCACAGGCATGAGAAGTCAGGGAAAAACTGTGGTCCTATACTAAGAATCCTATGGCTAGTAGTGGAGATAGGAACTTACAAAGGTGTTAAAACCTCATTATCTCATCCCAATTTATTCTCATTTATCTTTTTTTTTCACCCAGATAAGACTTGTTGCAGTGGCTAGTGATGCACACTGTGTCCAGTAAGCCATTAACCAGTCATTCAGCCAAGCTGTTCTGTGAGTAGCAGGCCAGTGAAGACTAGTTGGATGGAAACTTGTGCCTGTCTTGTCCATGGAATTCTCCTGTTTCTAATAATGACTGGAGTCATGATTCCCTTGTAAGAAGCTAGTATTTTGTGAGATGGTAATAGGGTATTGCCATGGCTAGTAACAGGCCGTAAACTTTGTACGGAGTTTGCAAGGCTTAAGAACTGAGGACAGTCAGGCTTGCTCTGTCTGTACTTTTCCTGACCTGCGTGTAGCATTGTTTTCCTTGGTTTAGCTACAACAATTTCTCTAATTGAGCAGGTGTCTATGGCTAATTTGTTTTACTTTTATTTATCTCATATGGTATCATTGTGATTTTCTAACTCTAAAAAAGGATGCAGTATGGAGAAACACAGGCCTGGTGTGAGAAGCGATGACACAAGATGCAGTGTGGAGGAGTACAGGTATGGCTGATGAGAGATGGAGAACAGACTGGCACTGGAGACCCCACAGCTATAAACATCTCACTAATGGTCAGTCAAAGAAATGTGGACCTAGAGCTGGTCAAAATAGGTTTTAGGAATAACAAAGAGAAAAAAGAAATAGTATCTAACACACATAAAAATCATGCTATATAGTAAACTTGGATGTGATGTGGAGCTGCCAACAAATGAAGGAAAAACAAAGTGTAAAAGTGTATTAGCAAGCATATAAAAATAAGCCCAAGTGGATCCTAGAGAGAGGAAGAAGAAACTATCCACATAAACAACATATTCCTCTTGGCAAAGGACTCCAGGTGCTGACATGTTGCCCTTACACCACCATCACCAGCATGCAAACACTCACCTGAGGACCCAGATGAGCAGGAGAAGGGGGAGTGTAACATCAAGAAAAGGGATAGAAACTAAGAAGTGTCTGCATAACAATTTTAACTGTATTATTATTATTATTATTATTATTATTATTATTATTGAAATATTTTCTGCATAGATATATTCTTCCCAAATCTGTAGTAATTACATACAGACTAATAGTGATTCTTAGAGTATGTTGTTAAGATTTCAATTACACTAACAATAAATTCTTGGCTTTATATATAAGGTCTGTTTCATCTTCGCCTATAAACAAGATTTTGAGCATAGTATTACCTAAGGAAGAGATTTCTGAAAATGTACAGACCTTTTACTCTAGTAGAAAGCAGAATAGTAATATTGAGTGGTCAGAAACAGATGTGGCTGAAACAATTAAAAGATGTTTATTTTAAACTGCCAGCAATAATAAATATATAAAAATACTTATTTGTATTAAATAATAAATTAAAATAGATAATATAATAAATATAACAAAAAGCAAAATAAAAAGCAAACTGTGCAAAACAGGAAAATGGTATTAAGGCAGAAATGCTAATCTGGTATATTTCATTATTGGAGTTTGTTTAGACTTTGTCTTTTTGCCAATGGCAAGCTTTAGGCAAAAAGGAAATAAAGTACTATAACTCATGGGAACAGCCTGCCTCCCCTTACTTCTATGTTCACCAGTGCATCGCTGTCACACTGGCTGGTAGCACTGTCAGGCTCCCTATTTATGCTCTCACTAACTCTTCAAAAAAAGCTGAGCTTATTTGGGCTCATGAAATTTTACCATTAGGAAAGTGGAGGGGAAGATCATCTACATTCTTCGCTCTCACTTGAGTTTAGGGAAAAAAAAAAAAAAGAAAAAAAGAAAACCCTGTGCAACATTCACCAAAAGATCTTGGCTTTTCAGAGGCTGTGAAAGCTTTACATAAAATGAATTTTTACTGCCAAAATGGATCTTATTATTTGGAGTGTTTTAGGCTACATTTGTACAAAGCAGCGAGTTCTTTGGAGAGCTACAGTGAGGCTTTATAAGAACATGGAATGCAAGCAAAGAGGTCACATTAATTTATGCTCTCATAATATTGAGACTGTAAGAAAATATATTTTAAATAAGAATTGACATAGGAGACCTCTATGATAACAGCTTATATTGAAGGAAATCATTCTTATACAATATATTTCTCAAGGCTCATAAAAGATAGCAATAACAAACAACATTATACAGTATCAGGGAAATTCTATTTACTTAAAATGCTTTCTGCTTTTATTATTATCCAGGCTCATTCCTCCAGTGAAAATTCTGATTGCAGCTTGAGCAATGTGTATGATCTCATTACAACAAGGCTGTATTAGAAAATCTGATACTGGTAGTTTCAACAATGGCACCTTTCTCTTATTATCTGTCACTTGGCTGCAACAAGAGCTGTGCAAATTTCCTGCCATCAAAGTCTAGCAGGTGGCTGGAAACAAATCTAATACACTGTACATACCTTGCATACACGCTATTGCACTTTAAAAACAGCATGTTCTGTGTCCGGACTGTGGCCCGTTTGGAGCACAGAGTGCCACATTGGCAATATTTGCTAACGGATGGGTTTGTGCTTTTCTGCGGATCGTGTGTAAGGCCATAATACGGATACACACCACACGGTCACCAGGACCAGCCTTCCTCTCTGCTACCCTTCTTCACAGCATTCCTATTATCATAGTTGCAGAGGTAGCGTGTATGTATGTATAAGAAATATATGTAAGTAATCAAGAAAAAATCTGGGAAACCAGATTGATTTAAAGATAGCATCATGTAAGTACACTGTAACATTAAATAAGTGCCCACTCAGGAACCACAATCACATTAACCAGCCTGACCCCCTCTGAAGTCTGAGTTTGTGCCCCTTGCAGTACAAACTCTGGGCTGAAGGGAGCACATTGCAAGGCTCCCCGCTTCTTTTTTTTCTATTTTCTGATTCCAAAGTGTTTTGTTGTTGTTATTGTTGTTGAATTCCTGATATGTCTAGGTAGAAGCATCGTGCTGGTCATTTTGATGCAACGTTTTCCCAAGCTGCTAGAGACATGCTGAAACAAAACATTTCCAGTTTGTGTTTTGAGAATGTTAAGGCCTTTCTGAAAGAACAAAAGTATCAGTGAAAAGTCATTAAAGAACAACTAATGTCATCCGTTCTTTTTGAATGCTCATCTTGATGAAATCCTGCAAGTAGTTAGTTGACATATACATCTAATGTTATGAATTAATAAAACTATGAATTTTGTACAAGGCAGATTTTCCAGAACATCTTTCATGTTGCTGATTGCCAGCTATTTTATTGGAATTAATCCTTCTGCTTATGGCTGTTTCAGTCTTCACAGATAGATTGTTGACATCTCAAAGTAGTCCATTTATTCAGTGAGTAAAATAGACTTAATGAACCATAGAAAACACATGATTTTTCAGAAGTGACCATAATGATAATGGTTCATAGATAATAAGAGGCTATTTACCTGTGCCTGAATTGTTTCAAATTTATTTCCTTCAGACAATTACCCAACCTCAGCTAGAGTACCAATATGATAGATCTATAGGTCCACGAGCATTTTGTTAATTAAAATTAATGTTGCATATTGAGCTGTTGTGTTAAAGGCATAGGTCTTTTCAAAGTAAATACAATCACCTAACCAAATAAATCCAGGATGTGACTCGGATAAGAGATGAAGGACATCTTTCTTCTGCTCTCTACTGGCTTTCTGGTGGCTGTATGCACTTATATCTGGTGTATCTTTAGGATTACCTACTTCCCTCTATAAAGTATAAAGTTTGCTTCTGTCTACACCTAGATTGTGTGATTGATGTGTCCATTGAAAGAGCAAGAAACCCCTTTAAACTGGTATAAAAACTAATCAGATTCACGAAGGATCTGGTTGAGAATAAAGGAGTACATGGATGGGTGATTAGTAAAGACAGAGCCAGCAATAGCGATTTTCCTGTACTCCAAATGGTTGCTCTCCAAAATTTACCATATGCCAGGAGTAAAGAGGAAGTGGAAGGGAGCTCTCCCTCACTTGCGTCAAAATTTAAATCAATACATAACATTGCAGTAGTTGCAGAGGTAGCATGTATGTATGTATAAGAAATATATGTAAGTAATCAAGAAAAAATCTGGGAAACCAGATTGATTTAAAGATAGGCTTTCTGGGGGTTGTAGACACTCAAGTCCAAGAATGTAATTCACAAAACCCTTGCTTAACCTGTCAGGTATCTGAAATGCTAAGGATGTAGGGGTTTTCACCAAAAAGTTCCCAAGTGCAAGCCCAGAACCACTACAGAAGTGACAGAGCTAGGCATGGCCATGTCTCTTTTACACCTGGTTATACTTGGAAGTGCCAAAATAGAGACTCCATCTTAATGACCCCTTCTGTATAAGGTGAAAATGAGGCTTCCCCTCCTGCTTCTAGGACTCCTTCTTAATTTCTTCTGGTGTCCATGAATTCATATTCAAGACATCATCCTCACTGGGCTGCGGGCCCGTGCTCCTTCTTGTGTCCCTACTCATTGGCCCCCAAATTACATGCCTTTGTAAGAAAATATAAATCAATTGTCCATTATCAAAGGGAAGATTTAGGTACCTAGATCTATGAAACAACTTTGGTGCTAAGATCCTTTGTGAACCTGAGGAGCACAGTGTCATTGGCTTTTACTGGGCAGTCTGGATTTGGGCTTGGGAATCATTCAAGTGTTTTAATAATTGCTGTCTGAAGTCATGCACCTGTAATTATGCATGTATTTACACACCTGAGCTTGCATTTCCTTTTCTTTCAATTTTTTGTGTATCATGAATACTAAAATATATAAATAATTTTCATAGATAAGTATGTATTTTGAAATAAACTACAGGATCTACATGGCAGAATAGGAATTTTAAACATTTTTGAGACATATGAATTTTAAACATTTTTGAGAGACAATTTTTGGCATTTATGTAAGTGAAAAAGGAGTCAGAAAAGAGCTGCAGTAATAATTTCCAATGAGCAAAGTAATCCTGATACCTTTATTCACATGCGTTCCACATCTTTGAAAGGATACATACTGCATCTTCTATAAGTGGAAAGTTTTGAGATGTGCAGCATTTCCTGTGTAACAACATATCAGTTTCAGGTTGTGATGAGAAAAAAATTGCTTTCAAATATAACGGGTTCAAAAGTGCAGCTGGAATTTTAAAGTATTAGTTTCACATTCTGCTTAAGAAAAACTGTGAAAAGAGAAGCAGAGAGGAGACTGAGGAGAAAATTCCAATAAAAATAAGATAGCTATATCTAACCAGACACTTAGTATTATATACACCTATATAATACTGTGTGCATGACAAATATGGTAACAGAGCATTAAGGTTGCATGGTTAGGCAGTCAAAAGTTTAGAAACAGTCTAGTGACGGTTGCTTACTGTGTTGCTCTGTTCCCTTACATTGCCAGCGCATCATGCCATTTTTAACTGTAATACTTCTCCATATACTGGTTCTCAAATAGAATAAATATTTCTTTTATATAACCTCAGAAACTTGAAATTTTGTTAATTCCTTCTAAGCATTTGTGGATTTTCATTATCCTAATGGTGTAGACAGTGACACAGATGCTCAAGCTGGTTTTTAGCCTTGTGTACTATTCGGATGGCACAGAAGGGCCATAAGCCAAACAACATAAACACTCCACCTCCCTGCCCAATACATCTTTCTGCAGTGTCTGATGTGAATGCTTCTCTCATGCCTTCGTCCTTCTGCCATTTTGGCAGCTAAGAAGAAGCACTGCTGTATAGCTTTTCAAATAGGAAACAAGATCTGGCGAGGACCTTCCTTCACCATCGTTCCTGTGCATAACAGAAGGCCATAAGAGAGCATCTCCCACAAGACTTCATGCAGTCTGTCCTTGTCTATCTTTAAGGCCAGGGCTGGCTGTAGCTCTAACTTTCATTTTGTACCAGTCATGGTCATGTTTTAGCTCTCCCACCTTCCTCATACAGTCATATGTTCTCTGCTGAAAGTCTTTGGAAGCACCACCGAGCCTGTGTTTTCCCACCTGACTTTGGAGATGCCCTTCCCAGCTTAGTTTATCAGTCAACAGAAAAGGTCCCCAACTACAGTGTAGCCACAAGTTAGTTCATCTACAAAGTCCACTGTCTGATAAGGAAGTTTTAGCTGCTATTTGCTGTAGTTTTTCTTAACACACAATAGGCTCTTTTAATATGGTTTCTTTAATTTTCATGCTGATGATTTGCATGGGTTCCTATCTGTCATTCTCAAAATAGTATACAGCATCACCAAGGCAGTACCCACAGAAAAGCGGGGCATCTTGTGGAGAAAAGAAAATATTTGCAATACATTTTAAGAAACACGGTACATCATACATATATGTTCCCTGTTGTCATCCAGTCTGGAGGACAAAATCCCAGCTGCACATACATCCCTTCCCTTTCCACCTAGGGAAGGCATATGTGTGTGTATTTAGGATGCGGTTAACACCTTTACTGCTCTGGCTGATTATCAGCACTTACTTCTTAGAGATCACTACCCTTATTTCTGAAGCTGCCGCACAGAGCATGGGTACGCTCTCATTCATTTCAGTTTTAAATCAGCAAGGTTATCTTACGTTGGCTTCCTCAGCAGTATATGCTAAGCTGGAAGTTTTGGCACTGAAACAGATGAGCAGTAGCCACAGGGCGCTTCCTGCCAGGCCTTCTGTATGTGGGTAACCCCCAGCAGAGAAGCAGGGACAAAGGCAGAGGGTGCAGATCCTTGCAAAGCAAAGGCATTTGTATGCCTTCGTTGTATCTGTGGGAAGGCTCATATTCCCGTATTTGTTTTCTAAGAGCTAAGGCTGCAGCATTAGCTTGATTCCTACGTGCTCTCTGTAATGGGTGTGCAGGGGATACAAACCTACTTTATTGCACGGCTGACTAAGAGACTAAGGCAAAAGAGGCACGCTATAGACTGTTACTATGAAGTGGAGACAACATAGAAAAAATATCTTTTCAAATTCTATTTCATTTTGGAGAACGGCGTAAAATTCTTACCTAGAGTGATGGTTTTAAAGCTGAAGAAACACAGCATGATCCTGTAATGCAACTCCTTGATAATTTTCTTATTTTAAAAACTAGAAGTCAGCTTAATAGATTTCTATTCTAAAGTTATATTAGGACAAATAGGAAAACATGGTGTGTTAAAAATTCAGAGTGAGACAAGAGTCTGCAGGAAAAAAAGAAAAAAGGTTTAACCGGGAAGGACAGCAACTCCTTAGCAATTTTATTATAAATAACTCAATTATATTGTATAATTCCCGTGATTGTCAGAGACCTCATTGATTACTTACAATGGTACTGCATTAGGATGTTGATAATGAGATGTTTATTTTAATAACTATTCTCTCTGTAGATGTACTAGTTTGCAGAAGCACTAGGTTAAGGGTACTTCAGTTAAGTGACTCCTGAATGAATTTAACATAATAAGGAGGACAGATGGGCTTTCAAATCTGTAGCAACTCTAAAGAAAACAAGACGTCACTGGAGCATAGATCTTTTCATGCTGTTCTTTTTGCAAATACAATATACTGCCTTTCAGAGTATTCACTATTTTTGGTTAGGCTAGCTATGTAAAGAACTGTAAAGACCTCAAAATTTAAATCAACAAAGGCTAGACACTTCTGGCACTTACGCTAAGCAGCAGCTCACCTTGGGAAGGATTATTGTCCACCGTTCTTTAACCCCTGCTGTAATAAATGGAAACAAGGAATTGAACGCCCTCAGCAGTGGTGGCAAACCTTGTTTCCCTTTACTGACACTGTGATACCTCTAAACGAGCACATTTCACCATGTGAGATATTACCTGGTATCCAAAGCTCTCCCAAGAATCCCACTGCAAGACCGTTTCTGTACTCAGAGACATTATCACTCTGTCTGGATCCAAAGGCACTTGTAACATCTACAAACAATCAAGGAACAACTAAAGATGCAGTTTCAGCAATTGAAATTTAAAAATCCATTTCAAATATAGAGGTACTGTAATCTGTACAAAATGATTAGATTTCACACAACAACTGAACTATTTTGACAATTTAGTCCTTAAAATCTGTACCAATAACTATATTGCAAACACAGAGGCACCAGCACAGCATGATAAAAGTCTCTGATCTCAAGTTAATCTTTAAAAATAAAATGACCTAGAAAGGAGGGTTTTTTGTTTCTTATGTGGCTGAGAATTTTGTGTTACACTCTGCAGATAGGAAAGGCCTAGAGAGGACTTCATTTGCTTCTTCTCTTTGTCATTTCTGTTGAGCCTTCACTTATCCTCATTAATCTTACAGCAGACTCTGTCCAGCATCTTCGCATGTAAGCAAGACTCCTATTGGGAAGCCTACACGAGATGCTTGTTATAGCGTCCAACACTTTGACCACCATATCATACCTGATGCATGAAAAAAATTCTGTACATCTTTCAGAGATGTAGCATCTGGCACGGTCTCCCACTGAGGCTTTGGGAGAGCCTTTTGGAGAGACCCCAGTCTCCTGTTTCCCTTGCTTAGCCCCTGTTGGGGTCTGAGGAAACCCAAGACTTTCCTTGTCTGACTCTTCAGGCTCTCAACACTGCTGGCACCAGTGCTGCTCTACAAACCCATTGCTTTCTATATTGAATGCAGTGGTGTGGTGGTGAACCTGAAGGGATGCTCACAGAGGATGGATTTGCTAGTATCCATCAGTGACAACCCATCAAGTTCATGGCAGCTGCCCTTTAGCCAATATGACAACCCCACCAGACAATGGCTGGGTCTGTTTTATAATCCAGATGCAACATGCCTCCTAGCAGCAAAATGAAACTGGTTCATTTCCATGTATACAAGGAAAAAGGTGTGCAGGGACATAGAAATGTCTTTTTTGAAGCAAAATACACACATACACATACATGTGTGTATGTGCATGTATGGGAAAAGGAATTAGAGAAGGTGCTGCTGTTATATATTCTCATGTCTGACAAAGGAAATGTGTCATATGCCTGTCACATAGATAGAACAGGGGTTATAATGGGACTATACTGGTTATTACAATCTGGCATGCTTTCACATAAAAAATTATTCCAAACATATAATGTAAATATTTCAATAGATGCTTGCTCATTTTAAACCAAGTTATCCATCATGCTTTGCAGATACAAGCTGTAATAAAGGGAAATTTTCTCATCTTTTCTACAGGACAGAAAAAGAAGTATCAAACCAATGTTTATGGTAGCTCATCTTCTTACACAAAGTCAAAGGAATTAAACTGTATAAGGACCAATTCAGATTCATGATATTTGTTTTAATAATCAAGATCAAGACTCATGTATTTCTCCACAGATTTTCAGTCACCGTTTTTTTTTTTTTTGCTTTGAATCTTACACTCTAAGAGGTTCCCTCAAGACTTTGTGTTAGCATTCATAATAAAACATAAAACAAACATAAAACACTCAGTATTTATTACTTTTAATTAAAATCCTTTTCTGTGTTTTAAATATGTTACTTTCCCATTATGACAGATAAAAGCATCAACTCTATTTTTCATATGATTCTATCTAATCTCATGTGTTTTTTTCTTTCAAATCCTATGGAAAGACTGGGACTCTTCTGTGATTTAATCCCACACATAGATTTGTCTTTCTTTAACATTATGAAAATTGCTTTGTGTTTGCCAGAAGATATTATAATGACAGTTTTCAGAAAAAGGCACTATCTGTGAAAAATAAGGGCATTTTTTTCCGTGAAGTCTAAAACACAAGCTACCATATTAAGTAGTATTAAATGAACAATTCTTTAAAGAAAGGTATGAGACCAAACTAAATTAACAACAGCAGTAGATCCATATATAAAACAGAGCAGAGGGAGTATTTAAATACAACTAATTAATATTTTGATTAATCTCACCTTTTTTTAATTCAGTGCCTAGTCCTTTCACCATGTTTCTGTGCCAGTTTTAACTGGTTAGTTAAAATTCTCTTTCCCCTTCACTTTGATTACTGGTGGTCCAGGTTCTTTGACAGTAAAGTGGGGACCACAACACTTGTCTGCTTCACCAACCGCTCCAATTTCAATTACTAAGGTACAGCAGCACAGACTTCCTACCCATCTCCCTGGTTTAAGCCTCACTTTTATAATCTGTAAACATTTCTTCACTAAAGTTCCTTTCACTTGAGTAAGTCAGTTAGTTCCTTGAATGTTTTTATTCAGCTCTTCTGCCTTCTTTTCTCTGTTTTATGGTCTCTGCAGAGAGTATTTATTTAATACAGGAAATTTGTCTCCTTGCCTCAAATTTAAACAGCAAAAAGGTAAATGAAATCTATAGTTGTTTTTCATCCTGCATTCAGTATACCATAGCCAGTATACAGTGCGGATATGGGAGTGTGTGCGCAAGGTAGGGTGGAAGGGAAGAAAAATCAGGAAATAAAATGGCTCTAAAAAGCAGAAAAGATGTGTGGTGTCCACAAAATATCGGAAAGCCAAATACAAATTTGCCAGGAAGAGAAGGCAAGGCAAGGCAAGACAAGGCAAGACAGGTGTAAGAAACTGGAAGGAATTCAAGGGATGGAGTTCAAGTTTTCTTTTGAGTTTCAAGTTTGCCTAAATCAGAGACAGTGTTTTATTCTCAGTGCTGCTGACATTGCATAAAGTGAACCCACCAGTGAGGTTTAGATGAAACCTAGGTAAATAGCAGCAGATTTCATGCTGTTCTAATACAGACCCCTGTGAAAGCACAACTATTCAGAAAAGTATGTAATATACTTCAAGTATGCGGGCCTACAAACCTCAAGAGGCATCATTGCAATGGTTCTAGCTGAATGACTTCTAATTTGACAGTGAAGAGGCAACCTACCACGTAATAACTATGAAAACTGCACAGGGACAATAATTCAGCATGCTGTAGCTGTGTTTTAAACACAAGGGGATCTGATATATATTAGTGCTAACCTTAACACAAAGCTTACTTACCTTGCTATGAGACTATCTTTATTCCATTTTTTAAACTGTGATCAAAACAAAATATAAAACCTCTAACAGGCTGCATAGTAAGTGTTGACATGCTTGATGTACTCAGTGCATATGTTAAAACAAAAACCAGCAGATGAGCAGTGGAAGAAGTAACATGAAGAAAAAAATAATTCTCCCAGCGAGGTCATTGACAAACTACCCATAATTTCACTTGACTGGGCAACTAAACCTCTCTAGACCTCTCTTTCCAATCAAGAATCATTATTAAAGCTGTGTTCAGTTATAAACATAAATGTTCCTTCACAAATAGCACTTTCTCATTCAAAAAACTAATTGGGCAGTAACAAATCTACACAACAGCTCTATGGTAAGAGCAAATACTAGATCTATTTTCCAGAGGAATGACGGAGTTCAGCAGGACCAGTTCAGGCCAGAACAGGAATTAAAAATCATGAGTTCTTGCCTGTCACAGTTCCTCTAGACCCCAGGAATCCAAAGGCAAACATTAAGGAGGAGGATAGTCATTTATTGATGCTGTTCAGCTCTACTGTGCATAAGACACATATTTAATTCCCAGCCCCCTGTTCTGCAGGGGCCAAGAACACTTAAACAAGAAAGTCTCATCTTCTCAGTAATGACATCTCCAGGGATCTCCAGGGCTGGGTGGATGGGCTATAAAAGGAGAAAGTGACTGATTCTGCCTTTCTTGGTCCAAATGCTATTTCTCTAATACAAGAGCCCAAGAAGCTGCTGCAACAATGTTATTAATATTCTTGAAGATATGCATATTATTATTGGATGTGTGAGTTTTCTTAATCATCTCAACCTCTCTCAGTTTGAGAAGTCCTTTGAGAAAAGTGTGACACAGGGGTAATAAATTAAGATGTGGAAAAATTCTGTATGCTTTGTGTAAAGTAAGTGCAAGACATAAAGTACAGAAATACACAGCAGAGATACAGAAAAAAACAGTAGCTACCTTGCTACATAATCAGTTTACTAATCCAGTCATCAGGCAGGAATAATATGAGCTGTACATTTTTATCCTGCAGTGTTTCAAAATCTGGGTCAGTCAAAAAAAGAAACTCCTTGCTGTATGCTGTAATYGCCCTGGTTGCCCGGTGGAGGGCAGCATTACCAACGCAGTCAATCCTAAAAAGCAAGACTGCAGCAACTGCTCTTTTTAAAAAAAGTAAAATCCAAGCGGCAGTGATGTCCATTTTGTTTATAGCACAGTCTCCCTAAACAATATGGAACTGCACAAACACTTAAAACATTCTGTAAGTCAAGCAAATTTGGAGATCAAATTTATCACTGCTCCATAGTAAAATCTCTCTCTCACACACAGAGAATATTATGACATCCAGAAAAGGTTTTTTAAAAAATATTTTAAAAAGTTGCCAAGCTATTTTCAGGCTGTAGCGTGAACATCTAGTCGTGCATTATGGAAAATGCATGTGGGCTTTGGGGAAGAGGGGGGCAGCGAGGCAGCAGGGTGACACACCACCACTTTCATTTTGCCTGCGCCAGAGCCGCAGGCTTTAGCCTTTAGATTGGTGTGCATTTACCCATAATGGCTTACTGGAAAAAGACCAAAATAGGTTAAGTCTGCTCTTACCTCTCAGAACTGAGGGCCGAGGACACCAGGAGAAAGGAGAGAAGGCTTGGCAGATGAAGCAGAAATTTAAAACACAGAGCAAACTGTGGAGACCTGAGAGCAGTGACTGGCTTCACAACATCCCTCTGCTGCCAGGTTTGTTGCCCGGGCTTAGGCCAGGTCCAACATGCCGCTGCAGGGCTGGATCAGACAGCCAGCACTGGGAGCAATGCCTCCAGCCTCTGGCCTCCTGCCCTGGAGTTGCTTTACATCCTGGTCACCATCCTCGGCCTGACCTCCCAACTCCCCTCCCTGGGGGCAGGAGGATGGCGCTGACCGGGGGGAGGGCACCGCTTGGTCTGGCTGCCCCGGCGGCATCACCTGCCAAACACTCTCAGAGGAAACGAGAGGGAGCATCCGTAATTAAGCTGCATCCTTAATCCTGTCTTAGGAGCGTACTCTACTCATACCACTATACCTACGCAAAAATCCATGTAATGCTTGTGGATTTCCTTGAAATAGCCTTTTGTCCCAGAAAGTTTTGTTCAGCCCATTTTAAAGACCTCATAAGTTTTTTCCCCATTCTCTGAGCATGCCTGGACACCTCAGCTGCCAGCATGGCAGGTCTCTACCGTGGTGGTGGCCCAGGCATCCACTGGTCCCTTCAGCATTTCTGTAGCTGTGTAGCCTTGCCTGTGAACTTGATGCTTCAGGGACACATTTGCTCGGATCTGCTGAGTATGAGCGCAGTGTTTGATACCTCCCCAAAACATCATCTTTGCTGCCTGAGCCCAGAATGAGTCTTTGGCACTCATATACATGTTTCTGCCTAAGACTTGCTGATATACATGCGTGGAAAGGAGGGAGTAAGCAGGCTTTTGGACGCAGTGGAAATTTGCCTCAGAGGACTGATTCAAGTACAGTTCCCCCCTGTACTGTGCTTGGCTTAAAGACATGAATTTGGTCATTAGAGTGCGAGCTCCTCTTCTATAGACACCTGTGTGTCTTCGGTGTTGCATACATTCTGTTATAAATAATGGCAACACCTTACTTTTGTGGCAGAATTGAGAATAAAATCGCTTATAAAAAACAGCCGGCACTGCGAAGACAGCTTCAGCCCCCTGCAATCAATACTTTATGGATAAGTTGATGCATGCACTCTGAAGAAAATGAAACAAAATGTACCATGTCAGTTTACATAATCCAGGAGCCGACAGCCTTCATTTTATGAGCCACCAAAACAAAGAGAGTTGATACAAAATAAAGAGACTCAGAGGCAGGAATTTAGTGTCTTTATGTTATATTTTGCATCGGTTTTCCAAAAAGTGTCTCAAAGCCTTTTTAAAGTGAGTGGAGAGAAACCATGAAGAATCTCATAGCATTTCAGATGTAGGATGAGAAGTCTAGTAAACGTGGAGTCTGGTAAAAATGCTGCATAAACACTCTTCTTTCTTTATTCTGCTGGCTCCCTGATATGTTAAGTCAATCAAAGGCAAAGGCTTTCAGTTTCGGTTATCTGAATTTACCTCAGGACTTCAGTCTTCCAATTTATTTAGGTTCATGTAGTGCCTAAAGAGAATATAAAGTCAATGCTCCCAGGACCTTTGATAACCAGTGCCAAGCCCACACAGTAAGGGCATCGTCTCGCAGTTCCCTGCTCTTCCTGCTTTTGTGCATTTGTGGGTGTTAGGTGCATTTGCAACCACAAATGGTCGTTTTTATGACAGCTCCTCAGGCTTCCTTTTTAAGCACCATGACTTTTGCAGGCAGGTGATGGCTTCCATGAGTCCTGTCAGCTTCAGGCACTGGTTATTCATCTAGACATGCACCTAGACACTCTTTTGTGTATGGCTGGATGTGCACCAAATTGCTAGCTAGGTTGGAAAATATTGGTTTGTATTAAACAGTCTCATTCCCTGTTCATATTTGTCCACTTATTGTTCGAAACAGATTTCACTTAACAGCCAGTTTCTTCCCATAGAAAAATTTCAGACACTTGCTCTGCTAATATGACTCATCAGCCATATTTATAAAAGAGATACACTTGGGACAGTTACATGGAAATGAAAAAAGATTATGTACCTTCTATTATTTTAACAAATATTGTGACAACTGTAATAAAACCAACTAACTAACTAAATGTTAAAAAATAAAATGAGACACAAATTTGTGCCTGCCAGGTTGGCAATTAGGTGCCTAAATACCCTTGCAAATCTGGAATACTGTAGTGCTGAATCTGATCCTGCCTCTCCAAGACAGTTTGGAAACAAATGTTACCTTTACTTTATTTTCAAAAAAAAGAGACTAAGAGACTAAGAACTTTGAGAAACAAAGATGATATAAACTATCCTTGCTGTACATACATATTCGTGTGCTGGAATTTTGATTATATATGTATCTTTACATTTGCATATTTTTACATTTGCTTTTTTGCATTTCTGTAGAGTTTGGTCAATTGACATGATTTACAAGAGGCAATAAAGGAGAAAAAAAAGCTCAGGATAAGGCAAATAACGTAACCCTTATTAGTTTGGACACTGATAGAACTAATACACATTTTTAAATCTAGTACTTGGATACTACCTGTGTTCTGTTTAATCAGGTGATCTCTCAAGAGATCAATGAGTTGTTGACTAGTCTCTTTGTAACCCAAGGCATCAGTCAGGTTACCCTAAGTCTACCCTACCTTTTCTTCAAAATGTTGTTAGCAACCACTTCATGGTAGATGCCCAAGACACTTGGAGATGGACTTCACCATCTAGGGAACTTTGTGGTGAGGGCAGTGACTCTGCAGGGAAAGCGAAGTTAGAGTCTACTTGGAAGTTCTATGTTTCAACCTAGTTGAACCACAGGCTAAGGAAAAAAACAAGTATTTTATTCTAAATGGAAGTGTCAAAACTGACAAGCAAAAGTCAAAACAAAGCCATGCACAGCAATCAACATACTACCAATTATGCAGGGACAGAATCTGCTGCTAGGAGTTGTCCAAGAAGAAGATACACGGGATGTCATTTCTGTTTGCTTCCCCCTACACTCTGCCGTCAGCTTGCCTCACAAAGTTCTTACCATACTATATTTTCCCCACATTAGTGTGCCTCCTTGCACTTTTTTTCGAAGTGCCTCCTAGATCCTTTTCTTCCTCTTTGTCTACTGATCTGTGGGAAGAAGAAGGAGAATTAGACCTTTTCCTGCTGTGGCATTCAGCTACTTTTGTTGTTGTTGTTCTTGTTCTGTCTTTTCCATTCTTGCTTATCTCCACTGAAGCACTGCCGTAAAGAAGCACAAAAAGCAGGAAGAAATGTAAGAGAAATTGGTGTCCAATGTAGAAGAAAGCTAAAAGTCTTTAGACAGCAAAAACTATGAGAACAAGGGTTTTAGAAGAAGGAATGTCTTCCCTGCTCACAGCACCTTAGGGAACAGCTCCAGGACCGAATTTTAAAAACAGAAGTTGTCTTGACCATTCTCCAGCCTTGTACAGTTCTCAAGGTGACAGAGCATGACAAAAAAATATTATATGTGGTCAGCCACGAAAAGGCATCATATTGTAGCAGAGATGCAATAGCCCTCTTGATTTTTGTTGGCTTTAGGTGATAAGAACTGGGATGCTGCATTCAGTATGACCACTAGAAAGATTGAGAAAGGAGAAGTTTGGAAAAGAGAAACAAAATAATTAAGGGGCTGGAGGGATTTACCTATGAAGGAGATTAAAAGGATTAAATAAATATGTATAGTTTGGCTAAGTGATAACCAAGAAGAGTCATGCTAAACATCTACAAATATTTGAATGATGAACACACTAGGGAGGAAAAGGAATTACTTAGCATGAAACAAGCAGGTATATCTGGGAGTAATGGGATAAAATTAAGAAATGGAAAATTGAGGCAGAATTTAAGGCAAATCCTCCTGACAATGAATTCTAATAGTCTGTGGAAAACATACCAGCATATGTGCAATAGGGAAAAGTTCTACATTGATAAGAGAAGGGACTTAAATGACTTGCTGGGCCTTTCCAGTCTGAAATATTTATGATTCTATAATTAAGTATTATTAAATTTAATGGCATGTGCCATTTTTTTTAGCAAAATTTGACTGTTGCCTCAGGTCAGAAGTGTGCAATTATTTCCTAACTAAAGGTCTTATATTTTAACTCATGAATCTTCCTAAAATTAACTAGGTAGGTCTTTTTCTTTTTCTTTTTTTTTTTAACCCAAATTGAATTTCTGTTAATGCAGTTTCTCATATTTTCAAAAAACAGCTATCTGCCTCTTCTAGAGACTTACAAATCCCTCTCTATGCAAGGCTCTCTATGCATGCTCAAAGCTCCTGGCCAGCCTCAGGTTGAATACCTGCTGTGTTCAAGGGAGCTGTTGTTCTAAAGCCCAGATGAATATACTTTTGCACATGAGCACTTCTCTCTCTAAGGAAGAACTGCCTGCTATAAAGAAAAAAAAAAACATTATACAGTATTGGCAGCTAAAAAGCCCCCTACAGGGCTTTTTACCTAGCACACATCTATTTGAAGACCTGCACCTTATTATTTAGCCCTGTGCCTTGTCACCACTTATAAAAATATAAACAAGTATCTCTGGTAGATATCCATTTCCTATGCCCAGCTAGTAGGGCAGTTGGTATATAACAAGTTTTCTCTGTTTTATATTGGCAAATTCCTTCTCATTTTGGTGCACACGGCTGTGTAGTGTCTGCCAACATATACTCCGGATGTCTCCTCCTGAAATGTATGGCCATATCATCCTAGGAAGTGCTCAGAGGTTTGTGAACTCCTGTGGTCAGTCATTCTGAGGATGAATTCAGGAGTCATTTCAGCATGTGTTGCCTGTGGTAGCTGTGAAAGATAGTACTGAAATTTTCCCTGATACTCTACCATTTGACGTGTTACATGCACAGGCCCAGGGCACTCGCAAAGAGAGCTTGTATGGTCTTATTCTTTGTGACTGATCATATGTATCTTTTGTCCAGGCAGCAGTGCTGTTTACCTCCAATGATGGAAGGGTATCTGTGACACCCAAGACAAAATATTGTGATACTTTATTTTGGTTTCCCCATGTACTCTAGTTACAGATCAAATAACTTACTAACAGTGTATCAACAGTTTGTGGCATTCATGACCATTTCATTCTTGACTACTTGCTAAGACCGCTTTTTCTTAGATGTGCTGGCCTTCAGCCTCACCCAAGGCAGTAAATGACAGCAGAGCTTCACCTGGAATTTGGATGTGTGAGAGTAAGATCTATAAAATACATAGATCCAGCACAACTAGCATGGACTTTGGCATGAAGAATGATATGTGTCTCTTTCCATCCCTCTCACTTAGTCTCCTCTGTTACTTGCCTCTGATCTGCAAGTCTGGTGCACTTGCCCTGCCAACATATCCAATAGCTGGTCCACTGATAAGGTCAGAGAGCATGAGAAGCTGGATATTTATTTCTACGGAGAGTAAATCCTTGGTGTAGGAACCAGGGTGCAAGCATTACAACATTTTGAACACTAATTACCAGAAATCTATTTGCCAAATCTTTGCACTTTAAAGATAATACTGTAGCAATCAAGCTGAAGTAGGATAATTAAGCAAACCATCCAATCTTCCTCCTGCCAGTTCTCCAGCCCTGTGTGTCATTTCCCAGCAGAGGACTGCTAAGATGTGTGGCTGATATGAAAGCTCAATTTGCACTATGCATTTTGCAGCAGGTATGGCTTCCTAGCAAGGAAATAGCCACAAGGAGTTCTGACTGCCAGAGTGGATAATTTAAGCACGGGCTGTGCACAGTCAGAAGTAAGCAAACAAACTGTGTGGAAAGGTCCTCTTTCTCTAAGCAGGAGGTATACTGGGACACAATCTTGCTTTTTTTTCTTTCTTTTTTTTTTGTTTTTTGTTTTTTGAAACAAAGATTCAAATTTTCAAAAGGATCTAGAAATTTGAGGTGCAAGAATTGGACTGCTACCTCTCAGAATTTGTATTTCTTTCTTATATTCTAACCAAAGCA
Organism: Rhea americana; assembly: GCF_003343005.1. NCBI lineage: Eukaryota > Metazoa > Chordata > Aves > Rheiformes > Rheidae > Rhea > Rhea americana. Next base: position 970,140 of record NW_028186990.1, on the reverse strand, counting down.
GTAAACAATTCAGTATAACATACTACGGACAATTTATTGACAATTCTTTATTAAGCTGCATCAAGCTTTAGCCATCAGTTTAGTGCACAGTCCTCTCTCTGCCTCTGCAGCTTCTATTAAAACAACTTCTGAGACTCTATATATCGCTTTTTTGGTCTTAGAATCATAGAATCATAGAATCAGTAAAGTTAGAAGGGACCTCTGGAGATCATCTAGTCCAACCTCCCTGCTCAGCAGGGTCACCTAGAGCATGGTAGACAGGGTTGCATCCAGGCGAGCCTTGAAGATCTCCAGAGAAGGAGACTCCACAACCTCTCTGGGCAACCTGTTCCAGTGCTCTGTCACTCTCACAGGGAAGAAATTCCCCCTCACGGTCAGGCAGAACTTCCTGTGCTTCAATTTCTGCCCATTGCCTCTTGTCCTGTCGCATGGGACAACTGAAAAGAGTTTGTCCTCGTCCCCTTGACACCCTTCCTTCAGATACTTGTACACATTGATAAGATCCCCCCTCAGTCTTCTCTTCCCAAGGCTAAACAGGCCCAGCTCTCACAGCCGTTCCTCATAGGGCAGATGCTCCAGCCCTCTGATCATCCTCGTAGCCCTACGCTGGACTCTCTCCAGTAGTTCCATGTCTCTCTTGGACTGAGGAGCCCAGAACTGGACACAGTACTCGAGATGAGGCCTCCCCAGGGCTGAGTAGAGGGGCAGGATCACCTCCCTCCACCTGCTGGCAACACTCTTCCTAATGCACTGCAGGAGACCATTGGCCTTCTTGGTCACAAGGGCATGTTGCTGGCTCATGGTCAACCTGTCATCCACCAGCACTCCCAGGTCCTTCTCTGCAGAGCTGCTCTCCACAAGGTCAGCCCCCACCTTGTACTGGTGCCTAGGGTTATTTTTCCCTAGGCGCAGGACCCTGCACTTGCCCTTGTTGAGACTCAAGAGGTTCCTCTCCACCCAGCTCTCCAGCCTGTCCAGGACTCTCTGAATGGCAGCACAGCCCTCAGGTGTGTCAGCCACTCCTCCCAGCTTGGTATCATCAGCAAACTTGCTGAGGAGGCACTCCATCCCCTCATCCAGGTCATTGATGAAAAAGTTGAACAGGGTGGGAGCCAGTACTGAGCCTTGGGGGACGCCACTAGCCACAGGCCTCCAACTAGACCCCAATGCACTGATGACGACCCTCTGAGCTCTGCCTTTCAGCCAGTTCTCAATCCACCTCACTGTCCTCTCATCTAACCCACACTTCCTGAGCTTCTCTAGGAGGATGCCATGGGAGACAGTGTCAAAAGCCTTGCTGAAGTCAAGGTACACAACATCCACTGCTCTCCCCTCATCTACCCAGCCAGTCATTCCATCAAAGAAGGCTATCAGATTGGTTAAGCAGGATTTCCCCTTGGTGAATCCATGCTGGCTACTCCTGATCACCTTCTTCTCCTCCATATGTCTGGAGATAACATCCAGAAGGAGCTGTTCCATCACCTTTCCGGGGATGGAGGTGAGGCTGACTGGCCTATAGTTGCCTGGGTCCTCCTTCTTGCCCTTCCTGAAGACTGGAGTGACATTGACTTTCTTCCAGTTCTCAAGCACCTCTCCAGTTCTCCAGGTCCTGTCCAAGATGATGGAGAGCGACCTGGCAACAACATCTGCCAGCTCCCTCAAGTCCCATGGGTTCAACCCATCTGGGCCCATGGATTTGTGGATGTCTAGCCTGCCCAGAAGGTCTCTAATTCTATCCTCCTCAACCAAAGGAAAGTCTTCCCTTCTCCGGACTTTCTCCCTCAAATCCAGGCTGCAGGATTCTTGAGGGCTTCCCTTAGCAGTGAAGACTGAAGCAAAGAAGGCATTCAGTAATTCTGCCTTCTCTGTATCCCTTGTCCCCAGGGCCCCTGCCCCATTCAGTAGCGGGCCCACATTTTCCCTAGTCCTCCTCTTGTTGCTGATGTATTTGAAGAAGCCCTTCCTGTTGTCCTTAACATCTCTTGCCAGACTCAATTCCAACTGGGCCTTAGCCTTCCTTGCCGCATCTCTATATACTCTGCATTCCTATAATTCTCCCAAGTAGCCTGTCCCTCTTCCACAGTCTGTGTATTTTCTTCTTCTGTCTGAATTTGGCCAAGAGCTCCTTGCTCACCCATGCAGGTCTCCTGTCTCTTTTGCTGCACTTCTTACTCATAGGGTTGCACCACTCTTGAGCTTGGAGGAAGTGATGTTTGAATACTAGCCAGCTCTCCTGAACCCCCCTTCTTTCTAGGGCCTTAACCCATGAGACTTCACCAATTAGGTCTCTGAAGAGCCCAAAGTCCGCTCTCCTGAAGTCCAGGGTTGCAATCCTGCTTGTTGCCTTACTTCTTTCCTGCAGGATCCTGAACTCCACTGTCTCGTAGTCACTGCAGCCAAGGCTGCCCCCAACCTTCACATCTCTAACCAGTCCCTCTCCGTTGGTAAGGACAAGGTCCAGCGGGACACCCTTCCTCATAGGCTCCTCCACCATTTGCGGCAAGAAGAAGTTACCATCAATGCATTGCAGGAGCCTCCTGGACTGTTTGTGCCTTGCTGTGTAGTCCCTCCAGCAGATGTCAGGGTGGTTGGAGTGCCCCATGAGAACCAGGGCCTGTGGTTGTGAGGCTACCTCCAGCTGTCTATAGAAGGCCTCATCAACTATCTCTTCCTGGTCAGGTGGCCTGTAGTAGACTCCCACAACAGTGTCCCCCATGCTAGCCTGCCCTTTGATCTTTACCCATAAGCTCTCAGCTGCCTCCTCCTTCTCCACCCCTAGGCAGAGCTCGATGCATTCCAGTTGCTCTCTCACATAAAGAGCAACTCCACCACCTCGCCTTCCTGGCCTGTCTCTCCTAAAAAGCACATATCCATCCATGACAGCATTCCAGTCATGTGAGCTATCTCACCACGTCTCTGTAATTGCAATGAGATCATGGCCCTGAGATCGCACACACAGATCTCCAGCTCCTCCTGTTTGTTCCCCATGCTGCGTGCATTGGTATACATACATTTTAAAGAGGTGGTCATGCCTGCAGGTTTCCCAGGAAGGGTATACTTGTCTTGTATTCATGAGAAGAGGAATTAACCTTTCACTTCCATCCATCAAATACTTCTCCAGGTCTAGATTTGTCAGCAGGGAATATCTTTCAAATTCAGCAGAATATTTTAAAGAGTGTACTACTTTAGAATATCAGTTTAACCTCTGTATTACAAAATAAGGGGGGGGGGAATCTTACTTTTTTAGATTGATAAGCAGTCATCATGGGTCTTGAATATGAACTATATAGGGTTTTATATAGAAATCTTATGTTTTGTGTGACACTTCACCTTCAATAGCCAGGTATTTTTTGATTTGCCTAACGGACTTCAAGTTACAAAATGCCTTCCACAGGGTAATCCACCCTTTTACCTCTTAATTTTAGGCTATCATATCCTCTCAGATCTGACCAACTTCTAGGAAAGCAAGACAGTCCAAAACCAAAACTCTATCCATTTTATTCATTCTGATTATCACATACAGAAAATCAAGAGCAAAATTTAGAAGTTTTCTCCTTGGATTTTCTCTAGGCTGTTTGCTTAAGTTTTTTCATTAGTCAGATTTTTCTAAACTTTTCTGTGGTGACTATTGTTGCTTGTTTCTTCTATTTATTGATTATTTTTATAGCCTTCATCATAGATGCTGTACATGAAAAAATGCTAATATAAAATGAGGAGGTTTCTTTCTCAAACTTCTGAACTGCAAGTCAGGCTCTCTACATAGTTACCATACAGAGCCAGAAGTAATTTATATATTTCCTTTCACACTGACTTTCTGTTGAGTAGGAAAAAAAGGCATGCTTCTGGAAGTGTACAAAACAAAATAGCAGTTTACTCATGCATAGAGAGCAAATTACTTCTGGGGAGAATAAGAATGTTACAGTCCAGAACTGATGCAGTTTTCACATTATCTTAAAGAATAATGTCAAGTCTTTCCTCACCACATTTTTTTTTTTTTTGATGAAAATGAGAAATAACTTTGCAACACCGATATACTCCTAGATTCAGGACATTTCCACATTCTGTCTGCTGGCAGAGCTCCTGACTTACTTCTGTGAAGGTAATTTCTCTGTGACAGCTGCAAGATAGCATCTATAGACGATTCTAAAAAAACATAACTTTCCATTAGGAGCTGGGGTGACTATTCTCTAGCAATCAGAACCAGGGATGGCGTATGGAGCAGCCCACTAGTAAACACAAGAGGTGGCCATCTGACAAGGACTGGGAAAGGACCTGGGCTTTCTGTTCTAATAATCGCGAATGCCAGTAACCAGGACAGGAAGAGAGACTCAAACACAAATAAATTAATTAGCAAGGACATTATTTATACACTGGGAATTCCTAGTGTATATGGTGTCTGCTCTAATAACCCATGGACAGATCACCTCCCCTTGCCATAAGACCTTGGGGAGGGGACCAGAAACCTAAGACAGCTATAAGTTCTCTTGTAAAATGAGGAAGATAGGAAGCAGCTTGAAAATCTGCAAGGAAAGGCCCTGTATATTGATAAAGAGCAGAACAATCCGTATGGACATCTGCCCCCCACAGCCGCTTCTTTTGGCCTGACCAGAATTTTTCCAGAGTGTTCTGCAGTTAATATCAACAGAATTGTTGCACGTGGGTATTTAAGCAATCTAAGTTTGTTTTTCCTGATGGAGTGAAACACAAGTGAATATGTAGCCTTTAGTGGCAATAAGAGAAAAGACAGCCTTCCATGAAGGCCAAGAAAAATTAAGAATCTCTTCCTTGCTTATGTATCCTTTGTGAGAACTGTTTAGTTTTCATGCATCTTAGGAACATGAATGAAAATAAATTTATGGAAAGGACACTTTCCCCTTTACAACCCAACGTACCTAAGGTCAGATCCTTATCTGTTACTGGTGAAATGCTAGTGATGTTAGGAAAGCCCATATTCTCATTTCCAGCCCTAAGTGACTGACCCTTTTTACTGGGTAGTTTAGCTGGCGATTTTATAAGCAGACCTACACCTTCTTGTTTGCCAGGAACAGTGACTTAGGTGCAATTTCACACCTGATTTAAAACAAAAAGAGGGGTTGTTCTGCTCTTCCCTTATGCTGCTGAGTCCTGATGCATGCCCAGGTTCACATAGCAGGATCACTTGTCCAGTCAAGTGCTCAAATGACTTGACTGAGTTAAAAGCTATTTCTATCCAAAAAAAAGGAAAAAAAAAAAAAAAGTTTAACCCTCTCAATTCCCTAATCTGGCTGAGCACATGGTAATAGGAGAATTAATGCCATCTCAAAGGAGATGATGAGAATCCATGGCCAAGATAGAAGGAAGTGGACAATTGCCTTTTGGAGGCAGCAAAATGTAGATTAGCTTATAATCATGAAACTATGATGTAATGCCCTCAATTGCACAAGCCAAAAATCTCCTGAGAAATTCACCAAGTCTAAGACCTTTTCTGTTTAGAGCACTGTGATTTCTGTTTTGTTTTGTTTTTCCTGTGACAAACATACTACAAAGAAAAATTTTAAAATTACAATTCACACAGTAAAGAATGAGGAAATGGCTAAGCTTTTAAAATGAAAGAAATAAATAAAGTCTTATGAAGAAGGTAAACTTTTCAATGTCTTTGCTGTGAGTCCACATAGTGACTCTGACCTTCAATCCTTGCTTAAGAATAAGTGCAAAAATAAGTATCCATTAAACAAATGACTTCTACATCATTGCTACCTAAGAACAATGTGTTCCTCCTATATTACTGACTCACTCCAGTGTTTGGTACTATTCAGATCAGCATTTGAACTTTTTCTGAGAGGCTAAATTCATCTAGTATTTTGTAAAGAAACAAAAATCTTTTATACACATTTTTCTTTTATCTAGCTGTCAAGAGACCATATATAATCTGAATATTTAGTAAAAAGATGTAACTTACCACATTTGTTGCTTCAATAGTGTTGGTCCAGGATGGCAGTGAAACTATAATATTTAAGACAGAAAAGGGTGATGGTGTTAAATCCACAGTATTTTAAAGCATCTGAAGTTTTAAAAAGAGAGGAAATAAAAGGGAAAAAATGCTCCATAACACTTTTTTAAAGACAAATATAACCATATAATTTATGGCACATGGTAATTACTTCTCTGTTTGAGATGTTCACGATTTTCTCCCATAGTAATTTCACATACTGGATAATGAGTATCCTCTGCACAGAAGCAGCAGTAATGGCTATGTGGCAGGAGAATGGTTACTTGAACACTGTACAATAAAATGTTGTGTCACCATCTTCTCTGTGCATGACTCAAGTACAGGTGTGCAGAGGAGTAAAACTAAAAGGCCAAAATATTAAGTTAAAAAGAAAGAGCAGAAGATATTTTGCTGACAGTCCAGCAGAGCAAAGCAAAGTCATATTGCATAAAACTGATATGAACATGAACAGCAGTTCATGAACTTGAGTCATGAACATGAGCATGAAATTCACGTTTTCAAAGAGTGCCCTGCAGATGACCCTTTGAATATAGCTGTTGTCTCCATATGGAGAGGAAAGTCTGCCTTTTTTGTTTCTGAAGGGTAAGATGCAAATCTATGTAGAGTTTGTTTTGAAATACAGATTTTGCAAAATTGTCTAATAATTCAGCACAAGAATACCACAGTTTTATCTAAACTCCCTTTTAGTTCAATAGGAGCAGAGTATGAAGTACTAGGAAGCAAGCATTCAGTTTCCCTTCTAATATAAACTAATCAATTCAGAAGTATATTGTGGTAATTTTATACTATGCAGGGAAAACCTGGATACTTTTTTGTTTTGTTGTATTTAAGTATTTGTTAAATAATCCTTTGGCTCAGGCTTTAAAAATATCTTGCCAAACTCTGAAACCAGCTGCACACATTCTTCTAGATCACTGTATGTTTTAGTTTGAAAAATGCTTGCTAATACACAAGAATTTAAGTTTTTTTTACTGGGCCACGATGTACCTGTGTTACAGAATTAATATGAATGTATCCAGTGTCTGTATTGTCACACGGTAAAAGTTACCAATGCAAATAAAGGCTAATGCTTCCACAAAACATGAGCTTTTTTTATGACAGAATGATGGAGGCCAAGATATAATTAGAAAATAGATGAAGTTCCCATACCATTTGATCAATCAGCTTTGCATTTACAGACCTCTGCGAAGATCTGGACTGATGCTTCGGCGCTTTAGTGAAGAGGGCTGTTTCGCTTAGGCTGTTCAAAACTATCAGTATCATCTGATAGTTCTGTATTTTAAATGGGGATGCTCGCTCTTCCTCATGGAGATGTCCTGGCTGCTAAAAAAATGGAAGGGAAAATAGAACAGAGAAGATTAATAAACAACGTTATTCGTACATGAAAAGCAACATTTGCAGTCACTTTTCCAAAGGTAAGTGCTCAGCTCTAGCCACAGTGAGGTAACAGCGTTAGAACAGTAACAGCAGTTGATCTCAGCCAAATGTGAGCAATGATTTCCTGCCTCATACCCAAGAGGAAATAAATATCTCCAAAAGCACAACAGCAAAAAAAAAATAACACAACCTCGTATACTGTAGAATAATAATAAGACTATTTGAATACAATGATATCATCCTGTTTCTAGGAAAATATAATTTCTATAATTTATTAAAATATTACGAAATTCAATACATTGAAAATCAGTCTGAATTTAAACCACAAACTAATTATCAATTCAAAGATGAAACCTAAGGAAGAAAAACAAATCTTTCAGAATCCTCCTAGGATTAATGTTGGATTTCGCCAAGTTCAAATTACAATAATACCATCATCAAGTGAGTCGTCAATTAAATGCATCTGTCATTCCAAGCAGAGTATTTTAAGGGTTGTGAAGCACGCAAATAGAAACTTCAATTAAAAACTGACTTCATTTACTGGATGGTCTGTGTTAATAATGTGAAAAATTTTGTAACCAGCCTGATGCTTCAATATACAGGAAAAGATGATGCAAAGCATACTGGCAAAATTGAGGATCAGCATCCTAATTCCTTTCTCAGGTGGAGCCTAGAAAGATTAAGAACTTGTTTACACGGGGGAGTAGGGGCTTCATTCGCATTTGCTCTAAGCATGGTTCCTACACGTTGAAACGACTTGCATTTGCACCTTGCAAATCTTATTGCGCATTAACTGCCGCAATAGAATATGTTTTGTGCGCCTTTTGAAACCCTCATAGACTCACAGTGCGTTAAGCGAAGGTTTACTGATCTTCAGTGGGTGCAGCTGGACCACACGCTCTCCTGGAGAGCTGCCAGTGCTGCTGCAGGGGATGGCCCTGGGTGCCCGCTGTTGCCCTCTGCTCACACCATCAGATGTTGCTGCTCACTTGAATGCTGGCACACAGCCAGGGCAGCCCTTCACTGTGGGAAGCACAGGCTGGAGGCTGCGGTAGCTGCACACCCTAATTAATATAATATAGCTGCACTATGGCATAAGGCCATCGTCTGCTTAGAACTGGACAGAGGTGCTGGATGTGGAGGGGTGAAGGATCAGGATGCTTTGCAATGAAATGTGGTAACAAGGATGCCCTTCCAGGCAGCTAATTTGGCAATGGGTCGGAGCTGTTTTTTTCTGATGTTCTGAACTGAAAGCTAGGGTTTAATATTGCCTACGAGCCTATTGCCAAAATGCCAGCTTTCAGTAGTATTCGCATGGTGAGGTTGCATTGTGGAGAACAAGATGGGATTCTTGTTTTGGGATGCCATCAGCAGACAGGAAGGCTGGGCTGCAGGATGACCATACATCCTGGTGAAGAGCAGCCCTCTGAGTGCCAGGACCTCTCTGCAGTAGCAGCACCTAATGTGAAGGACCAGAATGGCCAAATGAGGGACCAGCGTGAACCTTTCTGTACCCCAGACGTAAAGCTGTCAGCCCTTTATACAAGCAGGTTGTTAATCCCAAGAAAGGGACCTGAGCTTTTGATTTTTTATTTTTATGGCTTTTAATTTTCTTTTGCTTGTATTACATGTATTAAATATGATATATTTTCATACACCTCCAGGACTTGTTTTTCCCATGGATCCACAGGAGAGCTACAACCACTTGAAATTTTAACCTTTCCTTGTGTGCTGAATGCAGTGACTGTGACAGAGAAAAAGCTACTCAGAATCACTGCTTGCTGTGTACATTTAAAATTCTCTACCCCCAATCTGACTATCAAACAGTTATTTGTATGTATTTGTACAAGCCTTATTTTTCTTCCTCCATACTGGTAACCCTTTCCTTTCCACCTAATGTTCAGAAAGATAACTATTTTCCCTGTTTCTTCTCAGATGTACTGTTTAAAAAGTAATAAAGAAAAAGATGCTGTAAGAATGTAGAAATTCACTGCACCTCAGCTACCTGTTCCTAAGTCTGTTCCCCTTTTCCCTTCTGCCACCTGACATATACATTTTTTTCCTTCCACTCCTCCTCTTTGGCTTCTCCCTGCAGGGAAGGCACTCTCAAAATGGTTACTGTGGCTTTTGGCTTTTGATGCAAAAAAGGATTAATCCTGCCTCTTTACCCTCCCTCCCCCACCAAAAAAAAAATCTCAATCCCCCTGTTAATAGAAGTGTACTTACTGTGCACAGTGCAAACTAAGACGAATGTTAACTACTATACTCTAATTAGTAGGCTATGGCAATACTCTCATTTTAATCAATGGGTTTTGAAGTCCCAGCTTTCATGGTAGGTAATGAAGTAACATGTCAAAGCATTGTAACATAGAGCTCTGTAATACGTTTCATAGGCGTTTTCTCCCCCAGTTACAAAGGGTAGAATTTCTGTAGCAGAAACATATTTTTGAGGTGTTTTTTTCCCAGTGTAAAACTTAGCAGTGCAGCAGTAAATCAGCTCTGCATAAGAAATGCGTAGCTGTACTAAGCAGGGAGGCAAGAGGCTGAGGATATCATTAACCCCTCATGCTCTGAATGGTTGTTTCAAACACTGTTGCTGTCGCTGTGTCCTTTGTGTCTGTTCTGAAGGGCTACGAAACTGAAGTAAGGTGGGGGGCACCAGGAAGACACTTCATGGCAACGTCATGAAGTCACCTTGAAAGATGAAAGCTTTTCCCCCTGTCTTTTTATGAACTAATCATATCAAACTGGTGCACCCCTATGGGCCCCATTATTTCTTTCTTACTTGGCTGGTTTCTGTCAGAAATGAGGCTTACAGAGGAAAGCTAGCTGGGTGTCTGTATGTCCATCTTTCCCGCTCTCCTCACAACAGCTTTTGATATGACTGGAGAGTTTCAGCTGCATTTGACAAAGCCCCTGGGGTTACAGAGATACTGTGCTCCAAAAAGCTTTGGAAAAATGGGAGACTGGGTGGAAGACAGAAAACTGCTAAGGGACAGGCAGGGTGAGCTGAGCCTCGAGCCTTTCTGTGTGAATCTCCCAGCAGCCAAATGGCTGTGATCGGCTGGTGGGGCTGGGCACGTGTAGCTCCAAGGCACTGATGACATGGTGCTTCTTGCAAACTGCACTTACACGCAGGAGAGGGCTTACTGTGGTCAGGAACAGTGGGACCCAGAGGAGAACTGAGAATACAGTGTGTGAGGGATGTGGGGAAAATCTAGGGATATTGCTGTGATGTAGGGTTTGTGGGAGGTGTAACTGTAGGGAGGATAAAGGGGGATGGGGCTACTGCAGATATGGAGGCTGTAAGGTAAAGGGATATAGGACACAGAGCTGTAGGAAATCTAATTTCATTATGTCCAGTGGTTATGGAACAACATGTTGGTTGCAACATATGTAATTTTGCGATTTCTCCAGGCAGTAGTTATATAGTTATATCTTCTTACTTGTATTTTGCAAAAATAAAGATTTGCTTTATCCATCTGAGATATGCTTTTTATGAGTCTCATAATACCAGCTACATAAAAGAAAAGTTCATTTCTCATACTTAAGATTTTTCATGGTTCAATAGACTAAGTTTAAAATAAAATGGAATAACAGTGGGAACATAACCATACCACACACATAATGAAAGCCATGTTTCCCCACTTTAAAAGGTCTTTGTTCAGTATCCCTGAAACATTCACAAAATAGTCTGTGAACTCCTTAAGAAATAATTTACTAAATGCTCATGAAATACACAATAAAATGCTACACAAAGAAGAGGAAAATCACAAAGCCCTTAAAATTTGAATTTAAGACAATAACAATAACCATCACTGTTGGTTCTCCATATAGAACGCAGGATCTTCTGTGATCAGATGTCCAGATCAAATGAGATTTTGGAGTGGGAGTTTCTTTTCACTTCTCTGGTCTCTTTTGCTCTCTCTTAGGTATATAAACTGCAGCAGATAATTATGTGAGAAGGGCAGGTACTGCCCAGCTGGTGGCCTACTTAGAGCACAGTGTCATCTGCCCTCGGTTTCCAAAACCTTCTATCATCCTCCAGTTGCTTAGGCAATAGCTAAATTGCCCTTTCTTATGATTTTTTTATTATTTAGACAAAGGCAGCAGCAAGTTAGCAGGGTCTCCCAGGATAAAAGTCCTGTCATCGCTATTAATGTAGTCATGTCAGTAGGAACAAAGCTATCCATTTCACTAAAGAAAATAAGTATGACTTACTGGCAAGTTATGGGTCTTGTGCTTTTGCTAATAATGCAGCAGTGACATTGATAAACTTGCCACAATACCCTGCAAGGCCTAAAGTGTTATAAAACCCAGCCTGGCACTAGGTTCTGACTTGCAGAGCGGAGGCCAGCAGGCAGCAAGATCTCAAATATATCCCTCTCCTTCCCAAGTTGCATGTTGGTAAAAATCAGCAATGCAACTCTGGGCACTTTTCATTTGAGACAGTTTGAAAATGTACCAGCCTGTCAAAAGGGACAGATCTAGAAATGGGTATGTGCAAATTTGGTCCCAGAACTGCAGTTACACAGAGGTAAGATGTTTACAGGTTCACAGCATACCAAAAGAAAAAAAGATTTCACAATGCCTATCGCCCACATGTGCAAAAAATAGAATAGAGTGGGTAGGGAGGAGGAAGCAAAGTCACCGAGATGGATTTAGTGCGGTATTGAATATGCAACTGCTAAAAGGGTCGTGCTTTTGTGCAAACCAAACCTCTCATGTAGGCAGGCCTGGGAGAAGCTATTGCTGCTGATATTCAGAGCCATCTGTTCCTTTCACAGTGTCATTTCCCTGCTCTTCTTTATACCCATTTGCACCATCATTCCTCTCATGGCATTCTGTACTTGAAATTTGTTGTTTGGTATCATCACCCAGTCACTAGGAATAACGATAATAAATAGAATGCATTGAGAAAGAAGCAATACTCTTAAACCTGCCAATTTAAATTAGGTTAAGAAGAAGTGTTCAAGATAAGCTGAAAGCAAATTAGATAAAAGCCAAGCTCAGCCCAAGAGACTACTCTACACACCAGAGAAAAAGAAGAGCTGACTAGGTTCCCCAAATGAAGAATCGGCTCTTTTGTAGCGGCCAATATCTTTTTTTTTTTTTTTTTTTCATCTGCTTGACTGGAAGATCCTCATCACATCCCTCAAGGCACAGATGTAAACATAGCTGTTTCAATCTTTTCTTGTAAGTCAGTCCCCTCAGCAATCACGGGTGTTGGGTTTCTTTGAATTCATTTCCAACTAGTCTGTAACACTGTTATTAGGTCCAGCACCATGTACTGTCTTCTAAGGGCCAGCTCACTTCCACGTAAGAGGGATTTGAGGGCATTCAGTAGGAAATACTTGCAGGATCATCCAAGATTTTCCATTTCACCAGTCTCATACAGAAAGGGATTATTGTTCCTCCCTGAGTCAAAGCATGATGAGTCGTCATTTGCAGACTAAATAAATAAATAAATAAAAAGAAAATAAATTTTAAAATGGCTCTTTTACTGCAATACTGCATTGCAGATTTATATGTAATTTTCTGCCAATATTATCCACTAAGTCTCTTTCAACATTGCTGTTTTCCAAATTTTTCCTCCCATTGAATCTGTATGTTTGATTAATGTTTTCCCAGATGTCTGAACCTGAGAAAAAAAGCACTTTCAGTCTCATTTTGTTAAGTGCTAGGAATCTCTTTGATGATCCATAACTAATTTTACTGTACTTGTCACAAAGCAGATGTGTGGCAATAGTCCCCTAAGCATGCTGCATTCAATCATTACAAACTCCAACTTTCTCCGTTTTTTCTTTTATTTTTTTTCTTATGTTTATTTTTCATTAGTAATTAACCCTCGCAATTTTTCATATTCTCTTTCACTGGTTTAATGAACATGTTTGACAAATGAGTTGTACAGTTGGTATTACCACATTTTATCCCTCTCTTTTTCTTTCATTTCTCTGTAGAATATCAGATTAGGATGCAGTCAAGATTCAGGAATAGAACTAGACTCCATCATGGCTATTAGCTCTCAATCGTTTAGTGCACTAACTCTCCTTGTTTCTCATTTACCTGAAAGATTTTTGTATTCAAAGGTTGGAAAGTCTTTAAATATTGAGAGGACATGCTATAAAATGAAAGACTAAATAATTCCTACTTAAAGAAGGAGTATTCTGTTATCTCTGATTCAGCATCCATAATTGCAAGAGCTTTAAAGCTCACCTTTGCTTCAGCCTGTTCTTCTGGAAAGGTAGAACTTTCCCTCTTACTTCTGATGACCTTCAGCTATAACAAAAACAGAGGCATGACTGATGCTATTGAACCTGAGAACTGGAGGAATTCATGGAACTATCTAGAAAGAAATCACTTCTCTGTGACTATAAAGAAACAGCTACTATTCAAAATCACAGAATGACAGAACGGATGGACGGTATCACTAGAGATCATCTAGTCCAACCTCCCTGCTCATGTAGGGTTCTCTACTACAGTTTGCTCAGGCCCGTGTCCATCTCCAAGAACAGAGACTCCACAGCCTCCCTGGGCAACCTGTTCCAATGTTTGACCATTTTAACAGTAAAAAGGTTTTATTTTTTCCCCTTTGTTTAAATAGAATTTATGGTATTTCCATTTGTGCCCATTTACTATTTTCAAAAGTTATACCTCACTATATTGTGGTGAAACAGTTTTCCTGCTGGGGCATTTTCTGCAGGGAGAATAAATCAGCTACAGATGTGTAATTTTTCTCCAGAAGCTGTCAAGGTGCGATTGTAATATCAAGCTATATCATTGTGCTACTAGATGCATCTAAGTCCTTATGAAACAAAAGTAATATCTTATTCATTGTACTGCATATGACAAATATACTGGTTATACACAGAAACAAAGGAATTGTTTGCCGGTGACCATTTCAGTAGAAGCCATAGAGTAATTTTCATCATAATAATATTGACAGGTGTTAAAATAGAAATTATAGTATTGTTCTCTTACCTTCTTCTAAAACTAAAAGAGAACTTCTTTGGGTTTTTTGTATTAGATTTCATTTTAGAATGTGCGTGTGTGTGGATGTGTACATTATCTCTCTGAAAAAGCTTTCATGTGTAAATTTAAAAAGTAAGATGAATTTTGTATTTATATCTTAAAATCGGATGTTGGAGAATCCATCAGGAATCTACGGTGCAGAACTTGAGCAAAAGCATTGTGATAACTATCAACACTACTGTCTAAGTGGTTCTCACACCAAGAGTAAAAGAGTAAAACTCTATGAACTTCAACATTGTCACAGCCAGCACTTTTGGTCCCTTGCTCAGAAAATCCTTAGTGCCCACGTAGTGCCACAGGTCAGTTAAGTAACTGTTATTGAGACAGGTTTATGCTAAGGACGATTCTCCTCTCTTTGACCCAAACACAAGATAAAATACTGACTTTTTGTCTGATGAAGTGAATTGGCACTGTATTTTGTCAAGGCTCATTCCACTAAACTTCTACAAGTGGACTGCATTCAGCAGTGAAAATGAAAGTTTGTCAGGAGCAGGATGGAGTTTCTCAACAAAACAAGAAAGGCAAGCCTTCAAAGAGGAGAATGCCTAGCTAAAATGCACACCCTTTGGCCAAAAAGAGACTTGAATTTAGGCCTCTCAAATCACAGATGAGTGCCTTGACTTGGCAGTTCCGTTTGTCCTTGTTTCTAGCCTGGTTAATACCTTATACTCTCCTGATAAAAAATGTGATTCTCTGTGAACTCTCCAAAACAATGTTCTGGAATGCAAAAAAGTGTTTCTTGCCCAGTGGTGCTTTGAACTTCTTTGTCGAAAAAACTTGAGATGAGGTGTTGGAAAGTGAAAGTATTACCGTGGCGGTTTTCCTTTTGTTTGTTTTTGTTTTACAAGAGTGGATTTGACAGAGGGTGGAAAGTGGTGCCTTGTGCACTGTCACGATGTTGAAATTTGTCAGCATGGATGCGGTCTGTTCCCTGTGTTCCGAGAGAGGAGCAAGAGCAGGATGAAGGGAGGAGGAGGAGAGAATGAGGTGCGCTTTCTTGGGTAAGAGCTTTTCTAAGCTTCCAGAAGAGAGGAAATTCAGGAGTTTAGCTGGCAGCAGTTGGTGGTGTGGGAAGAGTCCTGGCTCAGTTCCCTGTTGGAAGCAGGGAGCAGTTTCCCTCCATCTGTTAGGAGCTTCTGATTTGTCGAGGAAGGTTAAATCTTTTTTCCCTCTGCTCCTCCTTCCCAACAGTTGTGAAATTACTAATTTGTGTTGCCAGGAGCAAAGAGAAGAGAAATGAAACCACAAAGCCCATGCAGGGCTTTTTATGCTCAGGCTGCAGAGGTTGGAAGGAGATGATTAGAGTGATTGAAGATTGATGGAAGTGATAAGATGGGTGAAAGGGTACAAGGAATGCAAGGGTAGCAAGGAATGATGTATTTACTTAATGGAATGTCTTAAGTTTCTCTGCCAGGCTGCCTTGTTTGCAATCTGTTTAATATTTGCTCTTACCCTATAAAGAATAATGGTGGCTTATTGTACATTTTCTGAAATTGTTTTCAGAAAGAACAAATTCATATCTGCAAATATGTGAACTGGTATGGGGAAACCAGGGTTATTACATGCTTTTTTTTCCTGTGTCAGTAAGACTTGTCTTGAGGCTGTGCTGAAGTAAAATCAACTGCATCATGTTATAGTGATGTTTTCCACCTATAGGCACTTCTTAGCTGACTGCCATAGTGATTAAACTGAGATTGTAAAGGATTGGAAATATAGGCCAGTACAAGGTCTTCAGGCAGCAGCTTGCTTACACTACTCTCATGAAGCTCTGGCAGATTTTGGAGCAACAAAACAGACACACGATTACAAAAATGAAAAAATAAAAAGATGTCCTGGAAACAGCCTTCTAGAAAAACTCAAATATATACAGGCACACAGACCAACTAAAAGAAAAAAAAAAGCATTAATTCTGAAACAGAGGAAGAAACCTTTTTCCTTCCTTTTCTAATCTCTTCTCTCTTTTCACTTTCACTCTTCACCTTCTGCAACTAATCTCCTTGGATTCCCTACATCTCCCACTGTGATATTGATCCATCTCCTCTGAGGGTATTAAACTGCATAACATCCCTATACAACAAGCTGCTCTATTTGTGCAGCAAGACCCTGTTAATTCTGCAGTAGCTGGGCTGGCAAAAAATAGTAAAGAAGACAGCCCTCAGCTTGCCGCAGCCCAGGACAGCATTGTTTCACAGGACTGTTTTCTCACAACCTACCTCATCTTTGCACTGCAAGGTCTGTCAGCATTATCTAGACATTATATCCAGAGAGGAAATGTTGGCAGACTCTAAGATGCAGAATGAAAACTGTGATGTGGAGGCTACATCAGCCACTAAATCAGCAGCTCTCCCTAGGAGGGATATGTAGGTTGACAAGCAGATTAAATTGAGGTTATACAAGACCCAGATGAAGATGGTTACTTTGGCTACATTCAAATCTGTAAGATTATTACAGAAAGTCACAGCTTCACTTCACCAGAAAACAAGAGGTGCATTTTTTCCTCGTTTACTAAAGGAAAGAGGCACTCCTACAAAAAGCAGTTTTCATGTTAAACACCTCCCCGCCACCAGCCCCCCAAAAGTGGAAGAACAGCATGGCCAAGAAAGTTCCCATGAGGCATCTTTCAAACATGCTCTTTCATAACCCAAACTAGCTAATTTGCATCTAAATTTACATATATCTCACAGTACTTTATTCCATTGATTAAACATCGGTACATTTACATTTACATCACTTCCACATTAACAGCATCAGGAGGTCACCATGACCTTACAAATATCTTGTCAAAGCCTTTTGTGTCAAAACAGCCCAGCCTCAGAAATGCTCTATCAAAACACCCTCATCATCCAATGTCAAAACAGCTTCATCACAGAGTCTAAGCACACTCAGATCCAACAAATTAACATATCAAGGCTTTATTACCTTAATATCCAAGTAAAAAACAAAAACATAGCGCTTCCTCTCTGAAAAGAAAATTGTTCTTACTCCCATTTCCCATTGCCAATTAACTAAGTTCCCATCCACTGGGGCTTATCGGGAGTGAATTCGTTTTCTACAGTGCAACTACAGCGAGCAGTGTTTTCATTTGGTCAAACAAGCAGAAGTGGCTGGAAGATGCTTTTAGGGACATAGCCTCAGTGATGGTAAAGTCAGGAAAATGCGTGGGTAAATACAAGATTATTCAGCAAAGTGAACAGCACTGCTAAAATTTTTTTAAACAAAAACCAAAACATAGTTCTGGACCATTCCCCATTGCATTTTAGTTATCTCATTATACAGTTTTCAGGCCAGACTTAATATCATCTTAGTGTTTGGCTACCCTTCCAGGGACTAAATGAATGAGGAAGAGGGAATCACATATTTTCTTCCTCCTCCTTTTTTTTTAATAAAAACAAAATGATATAAATCCCCAAAGATTAAATCTGAATGTTTTTTTAGATCTTGTTCTCACTAGTTTCCTTTCCCTCATGCCTATCTGCTTACCAGGCAGGAAAAGCACCTAACTATTATGCAAAATAACACAGTTCTGCACTAGTATAGCTGGATCCACATGAATCAAATAATTTCAAATGTAATGATTCTCCTTCTTTTCTTTGTGAGTGGAGTGTTTGTAGGGCGAAAAGGTTTCAGGGACTGATCCCATCACAGGACAGAGTACTTGAATATAACATACATAACTTCCAGATATAAATACAGTTAGGACAGCAATGTTTAGTGTATTCTTGAATAAGGACATGCATAAACCATCAAGTAAAAATGCAATAATACAATATGCTAGTCTGGAATGTCAGCACTGCAAATATTCATGTTCAGGCAACACTCACAATTTCCAACAGTGACTTTCTTAATAGGTAAAATTTTCAAATACGGAATACATAAATATAAATCAGCTTACTACATTCTTTCCATTATTTTTAGGATATTAACTAACAAGCAAAGAAATTAAATTTATAAGCAAGAAAGGCCATTTGCTTATAGTTGACCTTGCAGTAAAGATGCTGTGTCATTCCCATTTGCACTAGGGCAGGATCTCTTGCATTTTGCTCTGTTTCCTCTATGAGTCATTTCTGTGGTAGCACAGAGTGATACCATGAATTCAGATTGATTGTATCAATGTGGAACAAATCAGAAGCAGCAGTTGTGAATTTACAGAGAAAGACCTGACTAGTATGTTATTGTTATCTCCAAGAAAGGCAACTGAGAACATGACCGTACACCTTGATCTTGTATAAGTCCTTTCTATTTAATTTTTCAGATTTGATTCATTCTGAAATCATTCTTTTAAAATTCATGAAATTTTTTCCCATAGATGTAGAGCAGTTCCCATATAAACCCTCTCCTTAAAAATGTTCTCTCAATATAGGAAATATTCCCTCTATTTTAAATTAGAAGAATATTGCTGAATTCATGAACTTCTCAAGTATGATCAATGTGAAGGGATAGAAAAACAATTCACTCCACTATAATTGTGGCATTTAGCTCATACTTAACTATGCTTTAATGGCTCATTACATTTATTCATACTTTTTTTCATATTCTAAAAGTAAAATAGTGATTTCCAGTCTGTAGTTGGAGAAGCAATCTCAGTATTTCAATGAACAGCTTCACAGTACTGGTGTTTTAATGCTAGCTCTTCTCCCTTTGCTTCACCAAGTACTTCACAGAAAACAAGATGTGCAAAACCAATTCAAAGTCAAGGGGGAGGGGGAAGTATTTTATGTGTCTCTAGTAAAAACTTTTACTACCTGAGCGCTGGAGAGGAAAAAGGAGCTGTCTTCATAAGTTGGTGTCATCCAGGGGAATCAGGGCTAGTGACACACACAAGTGAAACAAAAACAGAGAGAGAAGGTAAAAGGCTCCATGAGGCTATACAGTTGCAGGAAGGAAGAGCAAAAAGAAGTGAAGTGATAGGGTGAAGAGTCAGAAGAGAGACGCATTCATGAGGGAATGAAAGGACCTCATGAAACAACACTTAGGTGAAAGTGGGGCATTTGTTCCTGTAACTTTGATTCCAGAATAAAACTCCGAATTCTGCCATTCATAATCAAGAGGGCGGCTGAGGGACTGCAGCATGCTTGATGTGAAGGGCAGAAGAAGGGGCTGCTGCTGTGGTAGGACTGCGGTGCTAGTGGGACTTCCAATAGAGGTCACTGTGAAGGTCGCTGCTGGTGAACCAGTAAAGAGTTGCTGACACTGCAAGACATCCCAAGCACTACTGAGAGGAAGGCCAGGACCTGGAATACTGCCTCAGCTGGGCAAAGAGTCAATTAATATTAGACCCAATGAAGCAAGCATATTGCACTAGTAGGGGTGGTGTGCCGCAGCCCATTCTTGGCAAGTACGGGAAGGAACACACACACATCAATGTGATGCAAGTTCAATCCCCTTTATTATTCTGCCTATCTAGCTTATATAAACTTTCCAGCAAGCTCATGCRTCCACGCGCCTCGCAAAGCATTTCTATTGGTTGTCTAGCATTGTCCACGCGCATCTGCTCAGTTTCGAATAGGCTGCTGTGTCGACTCCCTTCCCAGGTGCACATACTTCTGCTTATCTTGGTTTCTCACTCTTCCTGCCTTCAAGGACTTCTTCTTCGGTAACCTTGAACAGCCTGTTGCTTATTTCAGCTCTTCATACTCCTGTAAAGTAGCCAGGGCCCCAACACAGAGCCCCAACACCTCCCCCTCTTTTTCCAAAAACAGCGTCAGCTATCCTCTGCATGGACTGCTGCAGACACTGCAATATACAAGGTAGACATACAAGCAATAATAGCACAACTAATCCCACAGTAATAAATTGATGAACAAGAGAAACAAGCCAAGAGCTTAAGCCTAGCGATTTTAACCAACTTTCCAAGCCCCAACTCTCCTCCTTCAGTTTACTCATCCCATCCTTTAGATCCTTTATTCTCTTATGAATCGATTCTGAATGATCAGACAAATTCATACAACACATTCCCTCAAACTCTTCACACCCATGCCCATGCGCTAATAATAAAAAATCTATAGCTGCTCTATTTTGCAATACTGCATGATTTACGCTGGCTACGTCTTGAGATAATTGATCTAGAATGTCGGACCTGTTGTATTAGCTATGGTTACCCATATGTTTTCTCTCCCATTGATATTCGTTAATGACCACACATGAATCACGCCAGTTAATCCCAACCACCAAGCCCACTGCACCTTCATGTTTCTATAGGCAACACTTCTGGGTTTGCTTCAGCACCCTGTAATGCCTTTGTTGCTTCGGCTCTCTCCTTTGTCAGCCACGGCCGCACCCACTTGGCTGGTATCCACGTAGTTCTATCCCTGGCAAATTTTCTTGGTACCGATAAGCCGCAGTGCCAGCTATCTTTTCCTCTATCCTTTTTATTTATTTTTATATTTATTTATATATATATTATAAATATATTTATAATAAATTATAAATATATTTTATAGATATATTTTATTTATTATTATTATTTATTTTATTTTGTTGTTGTTGTTATTATTATTATTATTATTATTATTTTATCTATTGGTTCCCATGTTGGTCCGTCCGCTCTTTATATACCTGGCATGGCCATAGGAGTGAACAGAAACTCTCTCTCCAACTTAGCATTCTCTATAAGGCCCTTGTAACGCATAACAGGGTTGAAATTCAGGTCATGAGGTGGCACCGCACCCTCATCTTTGCCTTCCTTTCCTGCAAAGCCGAACAGTTCCCTCTCCTTGCCACGCACCACCGATTGCAACCATGACGTCACCCCTTCGCCTTCTCGGGCCTCCTCCCCCGTGCCTCCAAGCTGCCACTGTATCTCAAGCATTTCTTCTCTTTCCTGCCTGCTGAAACACCCATCTGCCCCGAACTTAGATTGCAAATAATTCTGTGCCTCATCCAGCGTCATTTCTCCCTCCTCCACCATTCTCTGCAGTCAACGTTTCTGCCAATTCACCCCGTCCGGATTTACCCCTTTTGTCCCGCGACCCGCCCCACAACCGACCTCCAAACCCAACTCAAATTTGTCAATCTGTCTCTCAATGTTCTCGACCCCTTCTACAATTGAGTTATGGGCAGCCTTACACGCTGCCTTTATGTCCCTTCGTCCCGATCCCTGATCGAGGCGCTTCATCTGATCCAATAAGGCAGTCATCTTGTCGGCTTGGCCGCGGAGCTCTTGACAAATCTCTCTCAGCTGCTCTTGGTCTGCTGGCTCATCATCCGGCAGCGGGACCTTTACTGGATCAATGTCCATATTCGCTGGGGGAGCGGTAGACGCTGGACGGTCCTCCCCTTCCCAGGGTGGCAAATCATTGTCTATTCCCCCCCCCAAGCCTCTTTTTTGGCTACAGAGACAGGACAGGCACGCAGGGGACACTTGAGGTTATCATTGTCAGGCACCCCCTCATACTGAGGTCCCGAGCCACTCACAGCTGTCCATTCTGAGTCTCCCGAGCCCTCCTGCTCCTCGTCAGTACTTTGTACGGCGCTGCGAATGGCAGCAGCAACAGCCGCTTCCTCGTGCAACTGTTCCAGCATCAGTCGGACCGGTCGGTAAATCTTTGGTAACGACCGCGCCTCCTTAGATCCCACTTGCATGCTCTCCCACAGTTCCTTTCCRACTCGTTCCCATACTTCCAGCTTGTATACTTGCGGAGCTTCYGCTATAAGCCCCTTTCTTCGGCACCACAGTAACAAATCAGTTAAGTCTGACTTTGTTATCTGGGTGTCCGTTTTCCAAGCCAATTTCAACAGGCTCCCTTGCTCTATCGCTGATGCAGCGAATCCCATCCTGCTTCCCTGACTCACCGGTCAGTCGTGGCCACAATCCGCCTTTCTTCGGGCGCCCAGCTACAGTCGCTGGCTATGCAGGATCCTTGCCTGCTTACGGCTCCACTCCTACCCCAGTTGGTCTCTGAGGATCACGTCGGGGTCACCAGATGCCGCAGCCCATTCTTGGCAAGTACGGGAAGGAACACACACACATCAATGTGATGCAAGTTCAATCCCCTTTATTATTCTGCCTATCTAGCTTATATAAACTTTCCAGCAAGCTCATGCGTCCACGCGCCTCGCAAAGCATTTCTATTGGTTGTCTAGCATTGTCCACGCGCATCTGCTCAGTTTCGAATAGGCTGCTGTGTCGACTCCCTTCCCAGGTGCACATACTTCTGCTTATCTTGGTTTCTCACTCTTCCTGCCTTCAAGGACTTCTTCTTCGGTAACCTTGAACAGCCTGTTGCTTATTTCAGCTCTTCATACTCCTGTAAAATAGCCAGGGCCCCGACACAGGGCCCCAACAGTGGTGGGAGGAGAAATCTTACATAAAATTTATAGGTCACCTAAATTCTCTGACAACAGAGAGGAAGAGCAGCAGTACCCCACTGCAGCACCAGTCCTCAGGCCTGAGTTTCAGCACCATAACAGTCATTTTGCAACAGCTCTGAAATCACTGTGGTATCACCAGCCTCGCAATAATGTCCTGGAGTGGAGAATCCACCCTGGACCTAAGGAACATCAGCAGCAAGATGACCGGGAAATAGAAGAGAGAATTCCAGCATTCTTAAAATTGGTGACACAAATGACTTCTACCAGAATTTCTTCCAAGTAACTGAGAGACTCTATATACAAGGGCACCTGCGTGTCACCCAGTTCATATATCAGTGCTGGCACAAAACACCTTAAGATTCACTTTTCAATTAGAGGTTAGGTGCCTTGATGGAGAATAATAATTACAATGGCTAAAAAACTAGGAAGTGACTCACAGAATAAATGAGCTCACAGGATATTTCATTGCAAATTACAAATGCACCTCGATATGGTCATTAAGTTGATAACGTAGCTGAGAAACTTAGCGCGGTCTTTCTCACCAGTTCAGCTGGTTTGCCAAGTATGTAAAACAGTAGCCAAAAACTATCAAATGATATAATAATGTAGCAAAGACTTCTTTGCCAGAGTAAATGATTCCAGGATAAAGATGGGCAGCATTCCAGATGACCAGCTTTATAATAGGAAAATATTGTCCCTGTGTTTAAAGTTGCATTGCCACACTTTATGTAGGGATTTCTTAGCGTTGTTTGGTATTACCAGTAGTGAAATGCAGTCTGAAGCAGTAGTAATGTATTGCTATGAGGCTGTCCCCACCAACGGGAACTGAGTCTGCACAAGCCACTTCTTAAAAGCTAGCTGCACTGTGACCTCTTGACATAGCCAGGCTATCCCAAAATTGACAATCTGGACTAAAAAAAAAAAAATCTTAAATACAGAACATAGTAACGTTCAGCCACCATCTTCTTAGCCTTTGCAGACAATTTCTCTTTTAGTTCCACATTTTAGCTCAACCCACTTAAGTCTTCAGAGTCTGCACTGACAAGCAAAAAGTCTAATTACCATGTTTAGTTTGCTCTTTTTTAACATGCTCTGTAGGCCTTGTCATCATTTCACAGTGAAAAGGGGGTTATTTTTTTTTTCCTTTTAGCAAATTCTTCACTACTCTTCTTGTTAGAGTTTAGAGTAATGCTGCACCAGAGATTCCTTTGATTGTTCGGTTATGTTAAAATTGCCATTAATGGTGTTCTCTTTGAAACTTCTTCCTGTGGGTTTATTTTTATACATCTAGTGGAGAATTTTATTTGTTTTGTTGTTTGTTTACTACCACACACAAGAAAAGCATACATAAATCAAATGCTTTGTCCCTCAGGCTTCACTTGTCTTGTCTTTCATTATACTGCATCAAAAATTTCAATAAAACCTGTTAAGTAATAATCCTAAAAAGGCATGAAAGTGGAATGCATCACACCGACAAATCGCTGGGGGTTGGATATACAAATAATCTTTTTGAAAAAGAAAACAATTCTCATTGAAGTTAATTTCGTCTTTATTTCTTTTTTTAACTTAAAGTTTAAATAGTTTTTATTTACAAAGCCATATACTGATGAAACGAAAACTCTTACATTACAGTGAAGAAGGAGAAAATTTGTAAGGCTTATAAAAGCAACAGTTGTATCCAACGTGTCCTTGTTTTTAATCTGATTCCAGTAATCAGTTCTACTTGTTACAAAAGAGAGACCTTGACAAACACTGACATTAGCACTGAGAAGAAACAAAGATCATTAAGAAACAGATGTATTACTACAAAAATAGAAAAAAGATCACATAATTTTACACTATTATGTGGGAAATAATAAGTACTGAAATAACTTTGCATTCTCTTCTGTGAAATCAAAAGACGAAGGGCCTCATCGCATTGTCAGGCAATTTTTTTTTTTGCTTTTCCCCTTCCCAAGCAATTTTTGCCTGGAATGCAGCAACGCTTTTCTATGCTTATTACATCCTCACTGCTGTGCATGTTTCCTGGATGGGCTATCTCAAACCGATTCGGTTTCATCTTTCTTGCAGCACTGTGACAATGACAACATCTGACCCAAGAATCACAGGGTAGATAGGGCAATAGTGACATTACTGTTGTCACTTGGAATAACAGCAATAAACCTGGCAGAGTTGCTACAGATATAATAGGCTGTTTTGTATGATATTAAAAACACTCACATAGCAGTCACATTGTTCCTCTTTGTCTCCATGCTAAGAGACTGAGAATTAAGGCTAACCCTATACCTGAATTCATGGGAATAATGGCTTATTTCCTGCTCAGCCATGCCTTTGATCAAAACTTTTATATTTGTCTCATTTTAAAAGCTTATTACAAACCCCAACATCTACTACTTCACTGCTAAGTCCATACACTTTGAGAAAAGAATGAGAATGACCACCCAAAAAGGAAGTTTTGTCTGAAAATACGGTGCGATAAAATTACATAAATAGATGCAATGAGAAGATTCCAAACAGACAGAGTCTAAAGCACAGAGTAATCATCATTCATGGACCAAAAGTTCTTGTAGGTAATCACTCAAATATTTGGAATGAGTTTTCACAGTTTCCATATATTTTCTATAATCTTTCTTCTCACTAACAAGCAAGTGATGTTTTTTTGTTTGTTTGTTTTTAAACTAGAATGGATGTCTGAAAGGAAAACTCTTAAGTAAGTCCTCTATGCACTGTCTGGCACTGCCAGCTACAGATTTGCTGATGTGAGTGCTTGTACTAGGAGTGCTTGATTGGTCTAGTTATCATCAACAACACAATATGAGTAAGTGCTCAGAAAGACTTGTGAGCATGTGTACGTATTTTTAAAAGTCTGAAAGCTTCTTAGAAAGCATTCAGGTAAGTCAATAAGTTTAAAGATCCACCTGCTCTTCAATGGTTGAATTCACATGAACACAGTTTTACACAAAGGTAAATTTGATGTAGGATCAATTCTGGTTTTTTGTCCAAGCCTCACACTTTGACAATTAGTAAAGCTGATGAGTTGAAAAAAATACTTCAGTGCTACAAAAATTTTTCCCTTCCCTCTTCTTACTTCTCAGAAAACTTCTGGCAAATGTCCTTCATGTATATGTAAAAATAGATAAAGTAATATACTGTATTTCAGTAGCAAGCCATTAGCAAAAAACACAGAACAGTGTTTACAGCATTGCTGAAGAACAGAGATTCAGGTGGGATGATCCTATGCTGTTTGCAAATTCTTTTGTTCAATGAACAATGAGGCCTCAATGAGGAGCAAGAAAGGATCTTTCACTCTTTGCCTTTGAGAAATGGAAAATTAAATGTTAAAGACACCAACAGACAAAAACAAGACAGAGAACACTCCCCAGATCTCGCCCTCTTTTCTCTTTCATCTTCCTAGCTTAGACCTAGCAGAAACAGCTCTTACAGTTTACTCTTACCACTCTGACTGCCTTGGCAACCGTGGTCCCACCAGCTCATCCAGACCTCAACCCCCAGGAGAGGCAGGGGCCCTCCAAAAGATGCTTTCCCTTGGAAAGGAGAGATGAAAGCCAGGGGCCCAAACATGCATGTACAGAGCTGTGTGGCATGCCTTCTTGCTAAGGCTGAGTGCTCATTCCGTGTCCTCAGGAGACCAGAAAACATTTTTGAAAGTTCAAGGGTATTTTGAACTGTCCAATTAGACCAAGGCAATGAAAAGGAAAAGAAGCAGTGTTCATCACATTAATCCTATGTTAGATCAGCTAGACAGCTGTAAGCTTAAAGAAATGCAGTACATCCATTCAAAGCTCTAATGGTAGGCCTTTCTCCTATTTACCAAGGAAAAGGAAAAAAAAAAAAAAAAAAAAAAGCTTCAAAATGTGATTGATAAACTACAAGAAGAAATCTCCTTCCCAGCACAAAGTATGATGAAGGTGACATGCATGAAAGGAATTAATCCCTATTTCACTTCATCACTGGAGATGAGTGGCTGGCTTTGGGATCATTTGCTTTTCTCTGTTCTAGGTTATTTCCATCTGCAAAGGCAGAGAGTAGTATCACAAAAGCAGGTGAAAGGAGGAAAACATAATGTCATTGGTAAAATTACCTGTCATCTTGGGAGTTTGCCTTCAAGCAGGAAGGTTGATGTTAGGAGCTAATGGGTCCATGAAACTGCCCTAAAAGGGAGTTGGAGCAGCTTTTTTTTTCTTTTTCTTTTTTTTTCTTCCTTTCTTTCTTTTTTTTTTTAACTGCTCTAAACATGGCATTTCAGGTTTGAGGACTGTGCCCCATAAGATTAAAGAGTCCTCTGCATTATAAGGAGTATAGCTTTTCATTGCTAGCCAGACACTGCTTCATCAATGATCAGAGGAATAAGCCCCAGGCTAGTAAATTGCTCTCCTTAGAGTAGCAGTATATTCAGTAAGGCAGGATCTTATAGGAGATGGAATGTGTTTTACTGGGAAAGCTGCTACAGATGGAAAAATAGTCATACTTTCAAGTGTACAAGCGCTTGCTCTGCTCTGATGAAAGCAGCTATTTCTCATATTTTTAGACCAATATCACAGCTACACACGACATCACAGCACATACAACTACACTCAGGAGATGGACCTGGTAAACAGTGACAAAAGCAAATCACTGTTGGTCTGTTAGAATAACAAAGGGCGCAGTGCTACCTCAAGATTGTGCTATAGCTTTGCAGTCAGAGAATTCTTGTGCTTAAATCTTTGGGCTGAAATCCAGTGACCATCTTAAATGGCAACAATAGATAAGGGAAATTAACCAGTAATTACTGGTTCCTGGGAAGAAGAGTTTGCAAATCTAGCACTACAAGTTATTGAAAAAGAACTTTCTTTTACAAACAGTCAGAACATGAAACAGAGGTGAGCTGCTACTGGCCTTAGTTAGCTCCAATCCCCCAAGAAAATTATCCAGAGTCCTAAGGACTGAGAGGTACTTGGCAGTAGCAATCAATATGATGCAGTGGTTCTTTGATTGCTAGACAAAAGTTCAACGATTAAACTTTAATGCAGCATCTCAGAGCAAATGTTTTAGAAATTTTGACCGTGTTCAAAAGGATTAACTAGAAAAATTGTTTTAAATTTAAAAAGCATGAGAGTGTAGACATAGGCTGGAATGTATTTAAGTTATTTTTTTTTAATCCTGAACTTACAGGTAACTCATTTACTAATAAGGGTTTTGGGGTGGGCAATATTTTAAGAGCCTCATTTTAATTACTAAGCTGTAATATGAGTGGAATTGTTCATACTGCTATTCTTTACTATTACTCATAACACATGTAGAACATGAATTCATTTGCAATCAGTATTTTAAAACATTGTTTCTGGAAAGGTACAGATTCTCAAATGCATTTAAATTTATTTAGTGGACAGTTTATTACATCATCTATGCTGTACATTTAAATTGTGTTTGTATATCTCTATCTGTCAAAAATGTCCTACATTTTGTTCCTTGAACTTCATTGGGGCCTCAATTATTTTAATGTACACTCTTAACTATATTCTTAACTTTTAGTAGATCAAGGAGAATATCTGCAATCACTAAACCGAGAACAAAATAATTTAACTTTGCAGTTTCATCACCCATACTGCACATTTCAAACCTACTTACTTTACATTTGTTTCCTCTGGAACTCTTTCATAATGAGAATGACAATTTCAAATAAGCAATAAAATAATAATCTTATCAGTAGTAAAATCTTAAATTTAAATCTATGATATTATGCATGTCATATAAAGATTATAATGTTTATATGGTTTAGTATTGTTTGATTATGTAATATATATATGTATGTATATATGTGTATATGTATGTGTATATATATATATATGTATAGTGTTCTTTGATTATATTGAAAAACAATTATACTTAAAACTTTTTTCTTTCCTATAATCCTAACATACTGTTCTTGCCTATTTCTGTTCATGATGAGACATACGTAACGATAGGAGAAATGATGGTACTTGCAATCAATATGATGCCAGCAGAAAGCCAAACATGACTTCCTGCAAAGTCAGACTTACTAGGAGCTGAAGTCCCTTTTTGGATCTGTGCGAATGACTGTACTAGAAGTTGATAGGAACTTCCTACAATATACATACTGGGCAAAGTTTAGCCCCAGTATAAGCAGCTATGTTTTCTCTATTGGATCCTAATTACAGATCCAGCATGTAGTCTTAGTCAGTTCTAAAGTTGCATGACACTATTTTAAGATCTTGTGTTCATTGACTATAACACTGCCAGGCTTTTCTCACTTACTATGAAATTTTCCAGGCTGCCTGTGTCTGCTTTGGACTAATTTTTGGTGACAAATGAGTTTAGCTGCTTCTAGGGACAAGATGAGAGTTCCTTACTGTTGTATTGAGGAGCTCTAACACTCATTTGTGGAAGAAGTCTGGCAAAGTGATGATAGTAGCAGATGGTATAGAGTGGAATAAGAGTCATGTCATGGATATTCCCATGTTGTCCTCAAGAAAAAAGATTCATAGCCAGGCAGGTTTTACATATCTGAAAATCTCAATTTGCATATGCTCAGTGAGTTGTTGTTAAAGGGAGGCAGAGGAGCAGACACGTGAGGAGGGAAAAGAAGACAGCAGCAGAGCTAGGTGCAGAAAGCCTTTAGAGCAGATGGCAGTTGTTGGGTAACAGTGCAAGACAGTGCCAGGAGATTAATAGCATGATATTCTAGCACAACGAAGAACCACAGAAACGTATGAGGGGTCCCCTGGTACTTCCCCTTAAAACCTCCTTTAGAGATGCTTGTGAGAAAGAGGAGACTATAGAGGAGAATCATGAAAGGACCTACTGCGTGAACCACTGTGATGAGTGGGTGATTGAGATCATGTTTTATGGCCAGATGCACTTTTTCTTTGACTGACAGACTAAGGGATGTAGAAGCTCTCAGCATGGCCAAAGGCAGCAGGGCCAAAGCTGTTGGAGAGTAATCTTTGGAAAATAACCATGGAAGGAAAAAGTCCTCTTTAGTACTTGAAAAACACAGACATTCCAAGAGACAGTGCATGATTTTGTGGACAAATTGAATAAATAAATATACATATACATATAAGTGAGAATGACTGAACCAATAGAAGAACTGCCTGCAGATCTGAAATCAGCTGGCCCCTGCTGCTGGTGTGGAAACAACATTTTGGGGTCCTGACTCACATCAAGGAAAATCAGCTGAAAAAAGAGAGATGATTATAGCCCCATGCTTTGTAGCTAGCATCAGCAACATTTGAATGGTTAGCAGGGGTATAAGCCCAGAGGACAATCTGCCTGGTTAGAAGCAGCTCAGGCTTTCAAAGAAAGTCAGCTTCACTGATGTTCTTCATATCAGGCAAGTGGACACATTCAATGGTAAGGTATTAAGGACAGTTTTAGATGACCAGATCCAAAAAAGAGCAGTGTAGGCTTCTCTGCTAGTCCAAGAATTTCTGTAACTTCTTACAGAATTTGCCCTGCTAGCTGCCTCCCCAAAACCAGCCTGCAGCAACTGTCACAGCAATGCCACAACAACCTGCTCCCTGTACTACAGAACAATTTTGCAGACTGAAAGCAGTGTACCTAAAACCACTGTACAATGTCCTAGAAAAAAGGCTTACCCGAGTTGGGGGAGTCCCTCTCTGCTCTACATGAATGCCTGGCTGTCAGCATGCTTGGGGAATCTCCACGCCTACCAATCCATTCCCTCAAAGTGTGACTGCCTCATGCTTCAGACTCAGAGCTCCACACATAGAAGGACTGTGAGCTCCTGAAAAGGACCTAGGGGCCAAATCTAAGGCCATTCTTTCTGGGCTCTGAACTTCTGTCCAGTGAGCTCTTATTAGAGCCCACACTTTCACTTTTGGTGAACACTGTCAGGAAGGAGGCCCAGCCGCTGCATCAAGAGTCTTGGAAATTAGCCACTGAAATGATTTTCCAACCTTCAACGAGCAAAACAAGCACTTTGCCCTGTGCTAACAAAAACTGTGATGCAGGGACTAGCCTTGGCAGTATGCTGGACAACAGTGGAGAACTGACTACCACCTTGGGAGAATGTAGCAGCTCCTATCAAGTGCTAACTAGCTCCATCTAAGCTATTCATAGCACTAGAAACCAAACCTCTGAGAGAGGCAGGCAGCAAAGCAGTCCTTTCTCCACTTCTTTTTACACAGTATCCCAGAAGACATCTTAGGATGTCCTCACATGCACAAACACCTGTGTCTCCCGAGGAAAACCTGCTGAAGACACAGGAGCAGTCACATGAGCTCAATGACAAAGAGCTTGCCTAAAGATGCTTAAGTTCGGGGAGAAGATTCTCTGTTAATTCCAATCCTTGTGATCAAAACTGGTAGCCTGTTGGCAAGAGCACCCAGCAGCATACACTGTTGCATAGGCTTTAAGTACAGAATCCATCTTGTTACTTTCCATTAATGGTTAATACAGAGGGGAGTTGATTACATAAGCTACTAGTTTTATGCTAAAACTATATATCCAACCAAATCAAATAAAGTGGTTTCTCTATTCTATCCTAAATCATAGGTTTTCAATTGCTAATTTCTGCCACTTCTTTTCTCTGTTGTGCTAATTTTCCCCAAAGAAGCTAGTTCTTTGGAAATGAAAACAGGTTATTGGACTGGGACTCACCATTAGCAATATTACAGTTACAATCTTTTCAATATTAAGGCTGTTACACAGACTGAGGTAGACTGCAACAGCTCCAGAAGTACCTAGCAGTCTACTAACACTGGATTAAAGTACATTCTGAAAGAATCATCTGTGGTTTACTTTGCATGAGATAGCATTACAACTATACAGGAAAAAGTAACCGTAAGAATGCCATCAATTCGTGTGATGTATATGTACAATGTGCATCTTTGCAATTCCTTAAATTCAATACACATGAGGTCAAAGCCCCTTAGAGTAGAATGCAATGCTATGATCTATGGCACTTTTAAACACCACACTGCTATATTGCCATCTGACTTTCAGTCCCAAACACGACTCGGTGTTGTAACTTCGATTGCTCACACCCATGGTTCAACTGTCGCTTTTGGAGAGAAAGTGTTTTATTGTCATTACTATTCTGTAGCAAGAAACACACAGGTTCAAAAGAGAGTGAAATGGCATTATCAGGAGCTATTATCTCTGAATCTGTTTCAAATTTGTATACAGAGATGTTTTGATACTCTGTTCTGCCTGATGCTATAATACTTACTGTGCAATTTTATTCACAAATACTGCCAAGGGACAACATTCCACCACACTGACTAATGTATCTCTCTGGAAATAACCTTCTGATTTCAGTGGGACTTGATGTTGCATAAGATGCAATTCAGCATAAATAAAGGTGTCAAAATACAGCCCGGAGTTATTATCCATATAACCTAAACCCAGTAAAGCAATGAAATATTCAGATTAATGGCTAAAGTCTGGGATGACATTCCTATCTTAACCCATGCTGTTTGGTTGAAAGTTAATGACAGCACATGCACACATATATCATCAGATACAGAAACACAGTTACAACAGTAAGAAGTTTCTGAATAAATATCCACCTTCTTACTCTTTTATTCCCCTTGTGGACTTAAATCAGTGTCTTATAATATTGCTTAATATAATTTTAGAGATTCAATAACAAAATATTGATGAAAAGAAGACAAATGTCAGTTCTCTCCCCAGCTTGTTCTCTGTGGCATGTTTGTTTGAAAAAGCTTTTTCTTTTTAGTTTTACATTCAAAAACATCCCCTCAATTATCTTGTTAGCAATCAAAGAGCTTTCCCCAGTTAATGGGAGGTCTTTAATAATATCTAACCGCATGGTCTATAATGTATTTTGGGATAACATGAATATAATAAGCATTACATCAAGTTGGATTCTAGTTTTATTCTGTATCATTTTCCACAGCAACTGAATTGATAATAGCAACAAAATCTAACTCACATATGCAGAACATAAAATATATTTGAACAATAAAGGCTAATTAAGTTATTATGTAACTTTGAATCTTATATGAACCATAAAATAAGAATGTATTTTACTGGTTGCATAAAGTACCCCTGCACTATGAAGTTCCTGTCATATTTCTGAATGTAATAATAGGAAAGAGAATGAAAGTATTTTTGATTTCTTTGGTACTTCAGAATCTTTCACCATTGTCTCAGCAAACTTCCCTTGCTTGCACCATTACTTAGGATGGCACAGACAAATGTAGCAGAAAGGATGGTCATGTCCTCAGTTCAGCAGCCTGGGATTCTCATTCTGTT
This sequence comes from Rhea americana, assembly GCF_003343005.1. Lineage (NCBI taxonomy): Eukaryota > Metazoa > Chordata > Aves > Rheiformes > Rheidae > Rhea > Rhea americana. The sequence goes on along the minus strand of NW_028186990.1, from coordinate 937,169 downwards.
GTACTACTGATTATGATTTTGTGCAAATAAAGGGTTGCACCAACCCAGTGCCAAATTTTGTATTCACAAGTTCAGGTTAGGTCCCAAGTTCTCTCCTAAGTGAGCAGAGACAGTAAGACTTCCACTTAAGAATGAGATCCACAACAGGCCAAATCGTCTGCCATGAAGTCCGCAAAAGAGATGTGCTTTTGAAATGTCTTTGACTCAGGACAAGAGCCTGTAAGAGACTAGGATGCATATCCAGAAAACATATCCCTGCATTTAGATGTAAAGTGAATTTTTGAGGATGACTGCCTTTAGGATAGTCAAGGAGATAGCATGTGGCCCCTACTCTATGGTTACATAGCTACCTGGATATGTTTACCCAGGATTAAAGGTACAATTATTGATCTTCCTCAACCAGATAGAATTTAAGTCCATAGCCCTGACCTTCCTGTATGATGTTCTAACCACACAGGTGTCTACCAGGCTGAGACAGAGGAACACTTACTGTAAAAAACGCTGGATTCATAGGGTCAAAGAGAGAAAAGAGGGAAATAGAGAGTATAATTCTGCTCACCAGAAATCAGAATGCTCATCTGATAGGAAGATGATGTAGGTTTGAACTTTTTAATATTGAAAAGAAGACGTTGAATCCAAGCCTTCCATTCCCCAGATAGGACGCCAGGTTATTAACCTATACAAAGATTAGAGAAAAGCATCACCTCTTCTGGTGGCAGTTTTGATGGAAGTGCTCATCACTGCTGTGACTGTGAAGGCAAAACTCTGAATCTACCCAGCAGAGTAGGCTTTTCAGAGCAGACAAAATGATTTTAAGGTGTGATATTGTTGCTATCAGCTCAGACAAGATAGCTGTGCTACTGGGTACATACATTAGCAGAACTTAAATGACTTAGTTGATAAAAATTTAGGTATCAAGAAGATCTCACACACGGAATGGGACAATTGGGGATTTATGGATCAGACTATAGATTGTCGGTGTTTTTCTTGTATGGTACTTGAGAGTGGTCAGCAGGGTGCTTATCTTACATTTATCACAAAGTTAAATATGCTTAAAAAAAAGTAAAGGAGAGGAAAAGTAAAACAAAAGTTCAGCACTTCGAGGAAATTCACATTTTGACTCCTCTTCTGTCAAAACTTTATCACAGTGTTGTAACTCATGTAAATTCACTGGAATATCTCCTCTTAACACTGGCTTAAACTGGGATAGAACCAGTTTTACCACCTATAAGGTCATCCCTCTTTAAAGGCTTCAGAATATACACCCCAGTGAACCCAGGTGTATTTTAACAAATATTTGTTTTATATACATATATCTCTGGGTGTGAGCACATGCATGCACGTGCACACACGTGCACACACAGAGTTAAAATGGAAACTCTACAAGCAAATAGTTATATCTAGTAAACAGATGTGTTAGCAATAAAATTGCAAACTCTACTGATAGATAAATGTCTTCCATAAATACAAACTGTATGGAAATTCATAAAAAAGAGTTTAATTCCTGCTAAGTTATCTTTGGATAGAGATCTGAATGCAACATGCTGAGTGTTTTTTGATGTTGACAACAAACAATTGCCTTTGCTCTCCAAATGAACCTCATGGGGAAAAGAAAAAGACACGTTAAGTTGCAGATTTCAGCTACATGTGGTATGATCTATAAAGACCAGAGTATAGTGACAATTCGCTATGCTTAGTTTGGTGGGAAAGCACAAGATAGCTCTCACTGACTTTTTCTGTAATTCTTTAGTTGCAGTAGGCGGAAAAGGGAAATATCCAAAGATATCTGTGAGCAATCTTGATCTAGCTGGGTTCATTCTTTTGTTAGGGTATATTTCAAGGGTTTGACTGTTTTTGTTTAGGGCTTTGTTTTTTTGATTGAATGGCTGATTGACAAGATAGTTTAATTCGTAAAGCTGAGATTTTGAATGAGCTTTTGATGTGCAGAGCATGATCATGAAGCTCTTTCTTTGAGGTCTTGTTTTAAAAGTCATTCTGTAGCTGTTCCTTGAATGGCACTCTGTGAGGGATTTTGGAAGAAATTCATTGTAAGGTTGCACATAGGCAAGATACTTTCTACCCCTTCTCTTTGATTTAGACATATGCTGCCAAACAAATCAAAGATAACACCTGGGAGCTGCATGTTGCTGTGATGGATCTCTGGAGAGGAAGAGAGAAAAATGAAGTTAAGAAAAAAAAGAGGATGAGAAACAGAAGGAATAAAAAAAAGTTTCAGCAAGTGTTGGTTCTGCTGTCAGTCAAATAAAAGAGAAGAGGCAATTTGAGCTATTGCAAGCTTATAACCAAGGATGAACAAATGGAAGTTATCTCACCGACAGAAACAAACAAACACTCATTAATTTTGGTTCAATGATTGTTTGCATTTTAGTATTTTTTACAGATAATTAGATTTCTCCCCGTTCTGATAATAAGCCAATGTACCACCATACGCTCTTGATCATATGTAATGCTTACGTTTCATGATACTATACTATGCCCTGAGATTGATAAGACTGAGAAATGAGAAGTAAATGAATGTTTTCCATTCATTTCAGAACTGTTAAGGGATATAATCCCTTAATGTCTCAAAAGGCCTGATTATCGAACTTAGACTACAACTACCACTAATTAGAGTTCTGCAATATCTGATACATCTTCGGAGAGAAATATCCAAACCAGCTTATTAAAACTGTGATGCTAGCTCACTGCAAACAGCTGCCAGCATGGGAATGTTGGGGGTGCACGTGAAATGAGAGAGGGGAAAAGTTGCTGTAAATACAGTCAGAAGAAGGTGATGCATCAGAGTAAACATTGTTTTTCCAGTGGATGAGTTTATGGCACAATTTCTGCACATTCTGTAGCTAGAAATGACATGACTAAATAAGATGCCTTGTTTCAGGAGTCATCACTGGTAATTACATGACATCTCCTTGTGATGAAGTTTTCCATAGTGATAGACACGTGTTACATCAAGCTGTATTCCTCGAATAACCTGATTCAATTGCATAAAACTGTTTTTACTTGTAACCTTACAAGACTTAATTTCACCAAGCACACCTTATACAGTCTTCACCACCAAATGTTTTATGCTGAAGTGAAGTGACTGAGGACAATATATGGGATAGATACACGTACAAGTCATTACAATGAAGTGTAGCTAGAAAGCAATGTGTTTTTTCCAAGATGACTAAATAATCTTTAAAAAAAAATGCCATTAATGTGCCCTCTAAAACCAATACAAAACTAAGAGTGACAGTAAAATATGATATCACAAACTTCAGTTTGCCCTAGCAGTCACGGTACTACAGCGTGCTTAGATTGATGGTGGAAGCATCTCAATTTAATTTTTAACAGGCTGGCTTATGGAAATCTGTATTTAAGTGGGAGAACTCATTAAAAAGTGTAGCAGAAAAAAGTATTGAATTAATCTATGAACTTTTATTCATGACTTTCTGGCCCTAGAAGATTATTTGACATTGCATATGGATGTCAAATACTTGCAGACTGAACTCCTTTGCATACAACTATCGACCCCAGCTTGCAGTTATGATAGGCTTGCACTTGAATACTTTCCTAACGTGACATGTGACTTAACCATGCCATTGCATACACAGGCCTTGCATACAGAAATAACTCTATGACATCTTTAAGAAAATATGTGCATGCAAATTTTAATTTATGTATTTTTTTTCTGCATTTGAACATCTAGGTCCTCAAAAGCAAAACAAATGCTTTGAAGTTGAAAGTGTTCCCTACATGTCCAGTGACAGAAGATATGATTCCATATGTGTGTGTGACAAAGGAATCTGAGAGTGCATTTTGAAGTAAGATAATTACAGCTACTCTAATGAGATCCCAGTTCTGTCTTCAGTACGACAATCTCTGGTAACTGCTCACCCTGCAGAGTGTCCCTTTTAACTCGATGAACCAAATACAAATGTTGGATACAGTTCTCTTGATTGAGGCAGGGTTAAAAGTGATTGTACCAGTGTAGCTTATTGTGCAACAGCACACTGTTTTGTGAGTTGCTCTTTAAATCTAATATCCTGCAAAAAAACATACACTCAAAGCAACCAGTTGTGTCTACAAATTAAACCTTACCTATGGGTGGCTTTTTCCTTAACCTAGAATTTCCTTAACCTAAATGGGCCCAGGAATCTGTAGGAGAGAATTCACATCCCTGTGAAATCCAGAAAGGAGGAAAAAATAAGCTTTAGCCTCACAGCTCTTATGAGTTGCACTACACGAACATCTTCTTGTCCTGCTTGCTTTCCCAGGAAGTCTCCCTGTCATTGCAGGCTCTGGCCAGTGGTGGAAACTCCTGATGTCATGTATCCTCCAAGATCAGTGATAAGTGAATTCTATCCAGCAATCATTCTTACTGGTGTTATATTCACCTTAGAGCTGAAGATCAGCTTCAATTTCTTATCTTTCAGTCCAGCTTCATTTTCTTGGAGACAGAGAGTTTATTTATCCCTTTTAAATTGAAAATGTAATCAAAGTAGAAATTTAAAAGGTTTCCTTTCAAAATACCAAATTGAAATGTTCCCCCCCAATATATTTTCAGCTTAAAAAACTTAAGATTTTAACAAAACTTCATGAATTCCCATGAATGTGCATTTTTTCAGAAGACAAAAATTTGGAAAAAAATTTGAAAAAACATTTTCTCAGCTCTAGTCTTTGCTCTTTTTCTTCTCATAAGCATTGCATAGCTAAAGTATGGATCCACTTTTGGCTTTGCAATTTTTATAAAACTGAAATAAGGCCAGTCAGGAAGCCAGCAGGAGCCTGCTAGGAACATTCTTAGGGATTTTCTAAGGAGCTTTTATAAATGGTTGATATCTTATCTACATTTTTCAAAATTCGATGGAGAAATACATTCTAAGGTTTCCTCCTGCTTCTAGAAACTTAAAGTTTATAGCTATGTGTGGTCTTAACATTCTGTTTGTAACCACTACAGCTTAGTAATATACTATTTTGGAATAATGTTTATTTACAGTCACATAGTACTATCTCTTAGAATTTACTTCTTTGTGAACAATAAGTCTTTTTTAATCTATTTTGCTTGAAATGAGAAAGAACATAAGCTAAAAATAGATAGAGATTCAATTTACATAAAGACTTCCCTTAAAAAAGCAAGCAATCGGGATCATTTTGTTTACCAAACTTCCCTATATGGCTTTACCAGTAAAAGAAAACATAATTTTCTACAGATATTTAGATTGATTTTAATTATATCAAATCACCGTAAAAGTTCATTTTAAATAGATAATGACGTTCCAATATTACGAAACTTACTGATTCTAAATTGACAGTTGAGTATATATAAAGAAAAAACAAAATGCATCAGAGGCATGCAATACAGTTTGCTCTGTGGAACCAGGTAAATCACAGTTTCTAAAATCATTTTCTCCTCTATTAGAGTAAAAAATGGTTATTATGCTTTAAGGTTGCTGCACTTTATCTAATTTATTCTTCCATTCTCTAACTGTCTAAGCAGTTTTTTCAGACTTTGCACAGTCCATCATATGTTGCATCTATTTTCTGCACTAGAGAAATTGTCTTGATTTCCATAACAAAACAATAACACTTTGTGCTATTGTGATAACCATACTGCAACAATTTGAGATATCCACTGGCATTTACATCTCTGTCTTTGTGCCTAGTAAACGTCGATTTCATCAGCACTATCCTAATCTTGTAAACTAGGGCTGAAGCACTGGTCAAAGAGTATTTTACATATTAACAGTGTTATTCATATGCTAATACTTCCTCTGTATAGAAGTACCTCATTCCTTCTTTCATCAATAATATTTTAGATCAGAAAGATGACAACTGATCTTGTAGAATGTGACTACTGCCAACCCAGCCATGAATAGACTAAGCAAACTGTTTAAATAGAACATCCAGGCACCTTTCTCAATATTGCGAAGAGAAGAAAGGAGTTGGTGGGCTGGCAAAGTACTTTGCTGGTTGCTGGTACTGCACTGAAGCTCATGCTTTTTGTTGCAGGTGGTACTTCTTCCTGAGATGGCCATCTCTGCTTCCCCTACCCAGACTTCCTCTCCTTCCTGCACTGTCTGCACAACAGATATCAGTCCTCTTTCACTTTTAGTTCTTTCTAATAAAACTTCCAGCTTCCAAAACTTCAGTACCTTCTTAGGAACATCAAGTCACTTGGCAGGCTAATTGCTTTTCTGCTAGAAGAAGTTATCAAGTGAATATACTATTTTCTATCGTAATTACAGACTGACCCCAGGGCAGAATATGTACAACAATAAAACTCAGTAAGAAGGCAGATCTGTACTGTTGTAAATGGAAAAAACTCCTCTAATGTCAATGGGGTCACACCTATTTCGATGGGCAGATGATTTGGCTTGCATTAGTAGGCTGTTGGTGGATACCTCACTTGTCTTTTTAGGAAGTATTCTCATGTGACCTTGACCTCTCATTGCAGAAAGGCAATTACACCTTTCTTACTCCAAGGTTATGATGACCAAATTTACTTTACAGTCTTTCAAATCACTCTCTTCTTTGCCAACATATGGATCAATGTTCACTTTCATTTTGACAATATTTCAGACTACTGCTTGATAAAATCCCCAGATAGCAGAGCACTTAGCTTTCCTTTCGCAGTCAATAACAAATGCATGCTCCTTTTTTTTCCTCTACTAAAAAGTACAAGTGCAATTATACTCTTTTTCACCTGTTCAGTTAAAGATGGAATTTATCCTTGTCTGTTGCTACTAAGATAAGAATTTTAACATTGAAAGGAATATATCTTGTTCAACCTTGACTGCTTATACTACTGCAAATCTATAGCCATTATTGGGCCATTATTGGTCATGTGAGGCCATGAACATATAAGGAATGAAAATAATGCCTATTATACTAATACAATGCATGATGTATGTGTTATCCAATCTGACAGGGAAGTAATTGGTGCAAATTTCCTAAAAGGATAACAAGTCTAAAATCTTCTAACCCTGGCCTTCCTTTTAATTTTCCTTTCCCTTCTCTTTCCATAGTCAAACTGCAATTAACTTTTTTTTAGTTTTTTTGATTCCCTATTTTTTTTAACCTTTTTTCTGATTGTAGAAGAAGATTGCTGGAAGAAAAGGTATTAAACAGTTAAGCATGAGCTCAGGGAAGGAAATGTACCTGAGTACAAAGCAAAACAGAGGAACATGGTTGTATCAAATGAGATCTCATCTATTTGATAGATATTATCTGGCACGTAGCATGCATATTGTTTAATAGTACTTGTTTAACCACCTAATTCATAACTACATTTTTTTCCCTTGTAGTTATTTTGTGTACAGGAAAAACAACGTTGTGTTTTATGAAAGTTGCCATTAACTCTGTCAGTACCCCGAGAGACAACAGCAACTGCAGGCAGTAAGCTAAAGTTAGAGTTGTTAAGCTGATTATGGCAAGGGGCTTTATCCATAAACCCATCCTAAGAGCAAGGGATGAAGGCCACAAACTGATAAAGGTGATTGCTGGCAGTCAGATACCTAAGTGAGACGCCCTGGAAGAAATCATGCAGGCAGTCAGAAGTGCAGTTAATCTAGAAATTGCAAAATGTTTGTCTTCTTCTCTAGACTGGTCCTATTCTGAAAAATACTAGAATAACCATAACATAAGACAAATGATGACAGAGCTAGATCTCAAAGTCTATGTCATAGTAAAGGCCTGTTAAATAATCAAATTGACCTACATATAGCCGTCTAGTTTGTCTTCAGGGAACTGCAAATTCAGTTTCACTTCAATAAGTATTCAAAAATACCATAAGCAGAAAGAGTGGAGGATATGTTGCTGGAGTTCCTACAGTAACAAATAATCAAACCAATTCTTTGAGGAAGGGCTGATCAAGGTCCTTAAAAGAAATCTGTGTTGACTGAGATATGTGAACTGGTGATAATACCACATCTCTTCGGCAAGCATTTTCACAAAGATTGTAACACTGCCAAAAAAGATCCCAGTCTTCACCATCAGAACTCTGACATATTTTGATGTATTCTTTTTTTTCTTTTAAGTAATAGAAATACAAAATAAATCCAGCCAAAACTTATGGTAATATGCTAAAATTATGCCTGGAGGTAAATGAGTCTTGGATATATGTATTAAAATAAAAATCAGAAGTGAATATGAAAACATATTCAAATCCATCTCCTTCTAAATTCTGGAGTAAATAATGTACCTTCTACTGTTTAAATAAAATTTTAAGTTTCCTCTGTCTCAAAGAAAAGGAAATAATACTTGTGGATGCTGTGCATTGTAGGCCAATCTTATGAAAAAAAAAGATGAAAAAAAAAGAAAGTACTTGTCTCTAATTAGCAAGATTAATGTGAGTCACTGCTATTTCTGATTGTATTTGCCGAAGTCAGTTGCCTGCATTACTGCTTCTCTATTATCAGTTAAAAAAAAAAAAAAAAAAAAAGCAGCCTGTCAGATTCATTCATTCGTTCATTCAGTTCAGTTCAAAAAGTTTTTTCCTGTTTCTCAAGTCAGATTATACTCGATTAGTTTTAATTGCATCATATATGACCAGATTTGAAAAAGAAGAATCCAAGTATAGTATCTTTGCTTTTAGTCTAGTTTTGAAAAGACAGTTTAGAATATAGATTTGGGGTTTAAGTGACAAAATCACAATATACTTCACTGTGTTGTCTTGTCATTTTAATGATTCTTGCATCATTTCATATACCCTAATGGCCATTTGCTCCAACAAAAGATGGCATTTGCACAGAAGGAATTAAGATGCTGTCAGCTACCTGGAAGACGAGTATGAAGCTGTGGTGCTCTGACTAGGCCTGTTTGTTTATTTGTTCACACTTTGATTTCTGCCAGCAGTTCTAGACCGATTTACAGTAAAAATAGTACCATGGTCACGAGAAATGGAAGGGTGTTAGTTAACATAGTTATCATTAGCAAACATTAACAGGAAAACATGGCTATGACTTGAGGAAAAAGAAATGAGGTGAGAAGAGAGACTTGGCAGGCTACTAGGAAAAAGAAATCCTCATGAGAAGAAAATTTGAGACTAGAAGCCCTTTGCCTCTTCGTGAGAATGACTGCTTTCTTCTTCTGGAAAGGTAGGTGCCTTTACCTCAATGGCCCGCTGCTCTTAGTCATTAAGACTTGTGGAAAGCATTGATCATCAACACCAAAGTTCACAGGAGAAGCAAGAAGTCTAAAAAGATGTTTGCCAATAATCATGATGCAATATTTTAGGAAATATGTCTCCATCATTTTTCATCTCCATAATGGTGGTTCTTATAGTATCTCTATCAGATTCATCTATTCATGATGCACCTAGCAGATTCATTGCTCATTATCCTAAGATCATCTTTTAATCTCCAAATACTTCAGAGTCCTGACTACTTTGCAGTGATAATATATTTTGAAAAATAGACATTGCAGAATTTATTGTTTTCATTTTGGATTGCAAAGTGAATTCAATGACAAATAATAAACCTTTTCCCCATGGTACAAATATATAGCTATTAAAACATTTCTCAAGGAGAAATGCCTCTCATTTGAGGCAAGGAAAGATTTAAATCTTGCTAATAAGGTTCCAAATTCTGAAGTTTTTTTTAGGTAGCAGTTTTCTCTAGATATTTCAGAGTGGGTATCTGTAAGCAGTACCTGAATTTCTAAAGAGACTTCTTATTTTTACAAGATATTAAAGTTTCACTTCAGAACAGCAATATGTCCTTTAATCTTCATAAACAATATAAAAACACTAAATGGTTGCCTGATATTAATCTTTCCAAAGGTCTTCTACATTATTTTGAATTCAAGACAATTTTTACACTTATTCTCTTTTTAAACATTCCGATTGATACTAAAAACTGCTTATTTCCAAAATGGTATGACTTCTCATAAAATACCCTTGTCCACCAAAACTGTTCTGCTGAGAGAACTGCGACTACAGAACTTTGTCATTTGCAGAAAAAAATAGCAAAAATGAAAATAAATTTGAGAAACTATGATTATCAATATGTATAAGCAATCCTTATAAATCCATAGATTCCACAGAAATCCATATAAATGCCTCTTTGTCTGAGAAAACAACATTTTAATACAAAGGTTCCTAACAAAAATGCCTTGGGCATCAGCTGATTTTGGAGTCTCAGTTTTTAAAAATGGCTGAGAAGAAATACTCTACAAAATAGATATAAATTTCAGTTCGGTTTAGTTTGGCATGTCTGTGTCCAGTTCTGGGCTCCCCAGTACAAGAGAGGCATGGAGCTACTGAAGAGAGTCCAGTGGAGGGCTATAAAGATGATCGGAGGGCTGGAGCATCTGCTCTGGGAGGAGCGGCTGCTCTCGCAGCTGGACCTGTTTAGCCTGGAGAAGAGAAGACTGAGAACAGATCTTATCAATGTCTACAAATATCTTAAGGCAGGGTGTCAAGAGGATGAGGATGGACTCTTTTCAGTGGTGCCAAGAGACAGGACAAGAGGCAGGAGGCACAAACTGAACCACAGGAAGTTCCACCTGAATATGAGGAGGAATTTCTTTACTGTGAAGGTGACAGAGCACTGGCACAGGCTGCCCAGAGAGGTTGTGGAGTCTCCTTCTCTGGAGAGATTCAAAACGTACCTGGACGTGATGCTATCTAACATGCTCTAGGTGACCCTACTTGAGCAGAGGTCAGAGGTCCCCCTGCAACCTCAACCATTCTGTGTGATTCTCTGATTCTATGTGATTTCTGAAGCTGGGAATAAGATGCTTTTGAAAATTATATCCATATTTTTGTTTCAGTAAGTGTTAGATTCTTCTTCCGTACTCTTCTTTTTCTTCCTTTATATTATTTCCTCATTTATTTTCTTCCTGTCTGTATAGTTTGCTTCAGCTTTCAATAAAAGAATTGAGAAGAGTTCCTTTGAACACAGGAGAAAAGGAATGCAGTCTTTGCTAGTTCTCATGTGTATGTAAGATGACTCCCCAGTACTAGCATATGAAGCAATTGACTGCCTCATTATTTGTTAGCTTAACAGCTTCTTAGAGAGCACATTTCTGATTTATCAAACATTTGTAAAGGGTTTAATCTGCATTCTAGTGGTTTCCCTAGATGTCTAGAAGCATTTTTTACTTTTACTCCTGATATCAAGGAGTGATTTCCATCCAGTAAGTAAAGAGTGGTGAAAGTGTAAGAGTTATTACAGTCAACAGCACTTTAAGAATGTTACGCATGCAGTAAAAATACAGCTTAAAGATAGAATGCATGCTTTGAGCAATTACAGCTGAGAGATTTTTTCAGATAGCATATGATTTGTGATGTCTCATTAAATTGACATCTTCTTAGACAGGAGAGAGCAATCTGAATTAATACATTATGACTTATAATCTAAAGTCATTGGTTACATTCCCACTTGGTTACAGTAATCCTGAATGAACTAAAATTAAAAGCATAGGTTATTTGTGGGTATAGCCAAAAGTAAATTTCAAGAGAAATGATTATGTAGCAAATCACTTGAAATTAATGGGAGATTGTGTATGTGTGTACAAGAAAGAAAATGTATGCTACCACCAGCTGGAAGTCTTTTGATATGTTAGCAGTTAATAAGACACTTTCCTAGACTTTCAGGTGTCTAATGCATATATAAAGACTAATCAATTGATAAGGATGTGGACTGAAAAAGTATTTCCCCATGATGAGTACAGAAGCATATATTCTAAACACCTCAGAATTAGAATAATTTAATTTATTGCTTCTGACTAGCAAAATGATTGATGTGTCTATGTTACACAAAGTATTTCGATGCAGATTTCTTCAAGTTAGTGATGTGTGATAGACCACCAAAATCAGAGATAGCACAGAAGAGAAGGACTTTCTAACCTCTGCTAAAGCAGATTTCTTCCTTTAAGAACTAAACTTGGAACTATGGCCTGTACAAAATTGAGGTATTTGGACACATCTGCCGAATCACGACAATTTGATTTATTCCTTCATGATACCATTGTAGTTTGAACCAGAAACTTCAGAAACACGGTCACACATTAAACTTCTCAGGTCATATATGTTTATCTCATTTCTTTCTTTCTTTATTGTAAGTATTCTCCAGTTGGACTTATAGTAAAACTTTCTGAAATCCAATAAATTCCTCAAAAATAGAAAACTTAATTGTTAATTTAACTGCAGTGTTAAATGGCTTCGTAGGACATGCCTCTCAGAATTAAGACTGTGCAGCTCTTATTCAGAAAAAGAACCATGATAGTTTGTAATATAGGCTAGAGGAGAAAGTTCAGATGAAAACCGGATGGATTCGAGTGAATCTGTTGGCCCATTTCTAGTCCTCTTTCTTGACTGAGAAAAATCCCAGGAAGAACTAAGTCACACGTGCTCTACCATGTGAAAAGTAGTTATGATTCAATATGATGTCCTTGTATAAAATTTGTTAAGACTAATCCCAGAAAAATAAATGCTCATTTATTAAAATGGAGAAAAGAATAGAAAATTATAGAAGACCCTGGTGCTTTTCAGTTCTGTGCACCTCTGGCACATAACATTATAACAGAAGAAAAATAAAAGAGAGATTTTTTTTACCCTTGGGAGTAATACAATGATTACAAGACACTTTCAGATTTACTGAATATTTTAAGCTATTCACTTAATGTGTGTCATTAACTTTGGGGTGGGAATGAAAAGGCTCCCTCATGTTGTTTTTCATAGTGTTCCACTTCATTATTAAGCAATGATGCCAAGCTGTTCACCAGGATTGCTGCTAGCAGGCTTGAACAGCTCCTGCCAAGTGTGATTAATGCAGATCAAACAGAGTTTATTCAGTGGAAGAGATTGGCAGATAACATTTATCATCTCTTGAGAAAGTTGGGATTTCCAGAGTGACGTCAGGCTGGTGATAAACTTAGAGGCTGAAGGATATTTGACCAAGTATTTGCATATTCTTTAGAAGACAGTTGCATCCATTTTGATTAGCTCTGAAACCTGAAGAGAGCTGCATGCACATGCAAAGCCTCTTCTAGTGGTTAGCTCTGCTTTTAAAAGGACCAGGCGTGTGGATACCCTTATCAGGAATTACATTTTTTTTCATAAGCATAAGAACTGTTAGATTATGTGTCACTTTCCAGTACAGGGAAACTGCCACTGGCCAAAACAGCATCTTCAGGCTAAATCTAGGGCAGAAGAATAAAGCTGCCTGGGTATCATTCCTGGATTTACTTTGTAACCTTGGACAAGCAGGTCTTAGCGTTTTTGCTCTTTTTATCTCCTTGACAGGATAAGCTATTCTGAGGCCCTAGTCTCAGAGGGAGGCTGAAATACAAAAGAGCAACTTGCTGTCTTAGATGAATATCTTTTTAAATAATGAGAAAATTTTAATGAGAAAACGGAAGGATGTTTAGTCCTTAACTTTCTCAGAAGTTACACCTTCAGATCTGTTTTCTGGGTGCTGAACAACACCAAAGGTGTGTTGACAAACTCATTCAGTCTGAGACCTATTGCTTGGCCTTGAACACAAGCCTTTCTGCAAAGATCATCTTAAAGTAACAGTTCTCCACCTCCTCCTCTTCCCTCAGCCAAAGGCAACCCTAACAGCGAACAACACAATAAAAAATCTTCAGAACTTAAAAGCAGCTTCCTAACTGTAGTCAGCCAAGCTCTGAGATACTCTATGCGGTTTCACCTATTCTGAAGCAGCAGTAAGCTCGTTAGTACCAGACAAATCATGTCCTGGAGTTCAACTATCTCCTTCTGGTTATAGCCATTCTACAGCTGACTTGGACAAGAGACCTTTGCTTCCCTTTCATTTTGGTAGTAGACTGAGGTAACCTATTTGCCTTTGTCTGAAGTGATAAAAGTCCTTTTTGATATCATTGTCATTGTAACCTTTGTTTTGCATCATATATTTCCATAGACTTATCTTCTCGAAAGTCTAGTAGCTTGCAAGGCTCCGGATCACATTTGTTTGTTTTGTTTTATATAGGAAGGATAACTCAAGGAAACAGCAATAATAGTTTAGAAAAGCACAATTTCTCTTCCATCCAAGAAAAGTAAACAGAAAGAGGCCTATTTTCCTAACTCACTATATAGATATTTTTAGCTGTTGTAGATGGTACCTTTGGCATAGCAATTTCCTCTCTGTGTTAGATTTCCCATTCCTAAATGAAAATCCTTTAAAGGTACCCTTTTAAATAATTTTTTTTCCTGAAGCATGTTTGGAATCTCAGTACCTCTAGGAAACATTATCTGCTAACTCATTTTCATATTGTTAATACAAGTTTAGAAATATGCTTTCTCAGATACCTGTGCTAGCCCTAATTATCTTTTGTGGAATCTCATCCTAGCAGCAGCTTTGGCAAAAAGGGTCCATTTTATCCAAGAGCAAACAGCAATTTTAAAGCAAAATAACAACAAAACCCAATAGTCCAACCACATATAATCTAACACTGAAATTTATGCCACGGCTCATCTGGCAGATGTTCTAAAGAGCGTGTCTGTGACTATCAGATCTCTGATTTCTATCAGATTTGCAAATGGTCATTTCTGCATTCTGTGGTGGGTATATGCCAGATCCCTCCAGGCAATAGCAATATGTTCTGCTTAGCTTCAGCCTTCATTAGTCCAATTTCTTTTCTTTTTCAAAAAACAGATATACCACCCCTCCTCCTCCACCTATTTCCAGTTTTGTCTGGAGCAGCAATACAGCTATGCCCAGGCTATCCTTGGAGTCATCCACAGACAGCCGAGCTTTGCACTTACTCTCAGAGAACTTCAGGTCTGAGGCCTCCTTAACACCTTCTTCCCTGTCACACTTGAGAATTCGCAATCCTTGCCCTTTGCCTACCCCTGCATAGTAGCAATTTTAGGTTGCTGGCTCGGGCAGCAGAGCTGCACACAAATTGCCCTGCAAAGTTCATCATTCTGTGTTACTTCTTCAGCAATCGTTCAAAGCCAGGAAGTGTGACACTGTTCTGCTTCAGGAGCTAGGGAGAAAATAACATCAGCCCCTTGCTATACAACAGCTCCTTCTACCTCTCTCTTGCAAGGTCCTTTTAAAGCTTCCAAAAGAAATCTGCCCCTTTTTGGCTCCCTGAGAACTGCCAGGGCTCATCTCTCCTATGGCAAACCTCAGCTGCTCCCCTGCCCTACTATATCACAGTCAGCTGCAGTAAAGCAGCTGTTCTGATTTACATTTCAGGATAAAACAGGAATCAAGTTGGTTCAAGGCTTTCCAGCGGCACAGGCAAATCACCTCAGGAATAAGGGGAGAGAGCTACATCACACAGTTCCTCTCGTTGGTAGAGAAAGCTCAGAAGAAAGCATGGCTCTTGGTCAGGAAAGTGGTCCTCACATCTCTGCCACCTCCAGGGCCAGAGCCTGCCCCAACCTAGGCTCCTAGCCTCGGACCTTAGGAGCTACACTGGGCTGCAGGAGCCCCTCAAAGCCCAAAGGAGGCAGCTGAGCCCAGGTCCATTTGTCTCTTCCCTTTGCCCATGTTTCTGCCCTGTGATCCTGCCTATTTTGCCTATGACCACAAGCAGTCGAGGGCTGAAACAGACTTCAAAGCTAGGGGTGAGCCCCCTGCTTGCATCATTCAGCCTATCTTTAAGTGAGGAATTGCTGCAGCCCCTCCTGATGAGAAATCAGTTTTGGAAATGCAATTCAAACTGTTTCATAATCTCCTGTATCAGGTTCTCATGCCACTAAAGCTGCCATGGATGTGACCTTTCAGCAAGATATCAGGCACTAGCAGCAGGTTCAGAATTGCAAACTTTAATTAAAAAACTGTATTTTAAAATAAAACTCGGTTTAGATGCACTGATAAGTGATTCTCACCATGTGAAATTTCAGAGTACTTTGCTGAGAAAAATCATTGCAAGCTTCCTATTAATTTCTGGTCTAGCTGGGTTTCAAGGACAATTTTATTAAAAATGAGCAGAGCTTTATATAATAAACCCTTTGCAGTTGTTATGACCACCTGTGCTACTTCCCACTCCACTATTGACAGAGCACAGGTAATTTTTCCACTTCTTAGCAAGGAAATTGAGCTGCTACACTTTTAGAATATAGGACTTGCATACACATATTTTAGGCTTCATTATTTTTCTGTACTGCAAGCCTAGAGTTGGCAGAGGTGGTACCTACACACCTTTCAGGGTTCTTTCTCTGTGTAGAACAATAGAAATATTCAGATAAAGTCATTAAAGTTTCTGAATGGAAGTGAAAGCAAGAAAAAAACATGAGAAAAATAAAAATGGGTTCCTAGCTGAAGTGCAGAGAGTTGACTGCACAGGAAAGGTCTCATAGGAGACAATCTTAATGGATTACTGTTAATAATCATTACAGTTTATTAAACAGTTTATAAAACAAACAACAGGATGGCACTCATCTGAACTGAAACACAAACAAGAAAATTATGGCTCTTGAGGGTTACTCACCACACTTTCAATTACTTCCTGTTCTCTCTTCAGCCCTAAGTCTAAGTTTTATGAAAACACTAATTGCTCCCCTCCTCACCCTTAACCCCCAATGACTCCATGAAAAAGAAAAGATAAAAAAGCATATACCAGCTCCAGAAGTCCCTGTGGACCAGTCATTTGCACCTTTCCCATTTTAATTTCTCAGGGATAGGCCCTCAGTCCTGACCACAAACAAAACCCAGGTGATCTCCCCTTTTCCACACAGGAAGAGCAAGACAATTTACTGAGGGGAGCAGCTTGGCAAACTGCAAGAATGGAAGGTAGAGGAGAGTATAATAATTAATGCATATGGGTAGTGTACCTGCTGTCACCTCTCCGTGGTGAAGATGTAGCAAGCTGTCTAATTGGAGCCTAGCTTTTGGCTCCTCTTAGTTTCCTCGGAAAACATTGTGCTTCATAGTCTGTGTAGTTAGTTTTTGTAGGTGTTGGCCACAGGAGCAGCCTAATAAAAATACCGAGATGAAGTGGGCAAGCTATTTCAGGCATAACATTCTGGAGCAATCTGAAGAGGTCACAACTGGTGAGAATCTGCATGAAATTGCATTAGGCACAGATGAAGTGTCCAGTCATCCTCTTGCCCAAACTCATAAATATATTAACACACACAGCCGTCACAGTTGCATCCTATTTTTATACCTAGCAACTGTGCTTTTCACTGGTCTCTGACAATTCTTATTGATTGTTCCTGTCTTTCAATGGGACTTTTGATTTTGTTTTCAAATCCTACCTTGGGTGATACCCCTGGATTTGTCTAAAAAGGTGCGCTGACACTCCGCAGTAGAGAGGATGGAGATTTTTCTTGTATTACTCAGACCCTGTGCAAGACTACAAGTGAAAATATGATTACCTAAAAGATTCACAGTTCAATTGCTTATGTAGGTTTTAACAAATTCCTCACAATTTAATTCCTAGTATGCAAAACCTAATGTTAAAGCAGGAACAATGCTTGCTAGTTTAACCAAATAAATGGATATCTATCTGATAAACCATGCAGCTAATTGTAAGGTATTTTGAGGCAGATCTCATGGATGGAAGATGGACAGCCCTTAAAATTGCATACTTAACATTCAAGGAAGTAAACTGATGCAGTGGTGATCACAGTCACCTGGCAGGAAAATGGAAAGACATAGTTGTGAGTGGTTTGCACTGTCTGTACCACTGTGGGCATCAACCTCAGTTTCACATGAGTCTCTACACCTGTGCCTAGATGCTTCCGCAGGCTATAGCCAGTAAGAATTAGCCACAGTGACTTAAGTAAAACATAGGTTAGAAGAACCCTGTATCATTTAGTAAAATGTAGTTAGGCAGACAGCATTTCAACTCGACATGATGTTTTAGCAATGAGATGCAAGTATCTGTTTCTGACTAAAGCTAAAAAGTGCAACTACTAATGAGGTTTAGGAAAGACCACTCAAAGAAAACTGTGCATGCAGAAGGGCAAACCTATAGCTTCAGACACTTATTTAGAAGAATTCCTGGTCTGAGACTGTTTACTGAAGTCACAACCTTTATTAACTGTATTCTTTTCCTCCTAAAAGATAGAATTCAACTATAAATTATTTGGAAAGGCCAGAATCTCCACATTAATTTGCTGAGGCTTTCATCCTTCTGCACGGCAGTGCTATTTCTTAATACAGCTCAAAAGATATCAAGTACCTTCTTTCCAGCCTATTCACTAGCTGTAAATGGGATTTGACATTACGAGGTCAGCTTTGCTTTGCCTCATAGATGACTAACAAATTCGCAGAGACACAGGTTCACTGTTCTCACATGGATCACTGCTCAACAGACCACTGGCTTTTGATGGCAACATTTAACTTTCAACCATTAAGTAGAAGAGGGAAATTCACATTGTAAAAAATTACCTGGCATCTAAACAATGTTAAAGTGGCCCGTTAGGAGTGCCTTTAGATGGTGGAACTGCACATTAGTTTTAAATTGCAAAGTTCAGTCAACAGAGTGATAGAGTTCATATCTGAAATGTTTTACTGAGCTATTGAAAGCCCTGTACACTGAAATCTGTTTATAGTGAACAAGAATAGAATGGAAATCCATTTCTCTAGCTAGAAAAAGATTATAAACCCTTCCACATGGTCTCCTTCTCTCCCCCCACAGAATAGACAAAAATAGTGAAATATATTGTAAAGCATAACTATAGTTTAAGAGAATTCTTTAACAAGTTTTCATATTAAAGTGATTTCACTGTGCTTTACACTATGTGAGCATTCTGAGCAAAACACTTTTGTCATGATGAAGTTGCAGTACATTATTCCTACTTTCTGTGAATTATTCTTTCTTGGCTCCCCAGCTATGAGTACTTTCCACCTTGAATAAAACTAGAAATCAATATAAGGGGGAGAGATTTCAGTGAAGAGGATATAGAGAAAGTAATACTATTTGGGGATGGGAGGATATAAAGAGGCAATCATAGAATCACAAGGTTGGAAGGGACCTCTGGAGATCATCTAATCCAACCCTCAGCATAGCCCCGTACTGGGATTGAATCCACAACTTTGGCATTAGCAGCACCATGCTCTAACCAACTGAGCTAACTAGAAATCCTGATCATGTAATACTTTCCACTTTAAAGAAAATCTCCCTTGTGAACTTTAAAGAACATTTGGCAAGTTTAATTTATTGGTTACTTTTTTGCTAACTTGTGGGAGAAGGAGCAGAAAATTTCTATCTGTCATGAAAAGTTGGTATGGAAAAGATCAAAGATACAGGTGAGAACAGAGCTCCAAACAAATCAGTAAGTGGACTACCTGAAATTGCTGCTAAGGGCATGATGCAAGAAGTTCTCAAGCAGATCATTTGCTGGCAGATGTTTTCACCTTTCTCGGTAAGTGGTTGATTCCTGGTGTCTTCCTTCTCAGTCTTACTCCTTGCTTCTAATTTCTCTACTTCATACTCTCATGGCTCTCAGCAGAAGCATCTTGTATTCATCTCTTTCATGTGTAATCTGTATTGCAGTTTCTTCAGTAACCACGTCCTTCTCCTGTTTCAGTAATTCTAAAAGGAAGAAACCTGAATGGAGAAAAATGTGAGGGTTTTTTTTTGTTTGTTTGTTTTATTGTCTTTTTTTTTTTTTTAATAAATGACATGGTAAGGAAAGTATTCACATTGCCTGCTATTACCCTACAGAGATAACAAGAGTAAATTATGCCTTTCTGTTCACTACTGTGTGTATGGGAAGTCTGTGCTTTGAAAAGAGAATGGCTAAACTTAGGAAGGCAGACTTTGGATGATAGCCTGAAGGACTCAAAGGAGGAGAGAATGATCAAGGGGACAAATAATTGTTAGGAAAATAAGCATCAGGAATTATATGGAAAGAACCTCAAGCAATGGAAAATGAGAGGATCAACACAAAGGAGGTTAGGAATGATAGAAAAAGCAAAATGTTAAAGAAAAGCCATGCAATTTATTATTTTTGTACAATTTATTTGGTGACCCCAACTGAGCTCTCTGAATCATGCCACTTTGATCACAGTGATGGCTGGAAATTCAGCAGTTTAAGCAAGCAGTATTTGGCATAATAGAGCTCACTACAGAGTTAATTATAAATGTAGCAGAGACCTCTATGAATTTTCACTACTCAAGAAATTTGTATCATTCAAAAGATACTGCCTTCAGCCATCAGTCATGCACTGACTAGATGAACAAACGTCAGGCAGGAAACTGTCAACTTTGAAGTCTGGGTGAACTTCTCTTACCTGACCTCTGTTACTTGGTAAGACTTACTTGTCAGGCACACAGTAAGATACTGCTGCTTGGAACTCACAATGAAGAAATTTGCTCAGCTTTACAGGTCTTAGATTCAAAGAAAATGAATATCGTATCTCACACTCCTCCTTCAATCAGGATTAGACATGCTATTAATTGACCTCCTGATTGTCCAGAAACCCCCCTGTAACTGAAGTAATCTTTTAAAATTAGTGTTGCTATCAACTCATTGTCACTGAAAAGAGCTATTCACATTAGATATTGGATACAAATTGCTACCTTTCTAGAAGTTAATTGCAAGAAAACTGTCTCAGAAATTTACAAAAAAAAATCTTCAAAAAAAAAAAGCTACAGACACACCAATAATGAAAAATTCAGAATATTAAATTGAGTATTGAGTAAGAACTTTTGATATAAGCCAAAGTAACCCCAGAAGTGTCAAGAGAGTGTAGTTACTACTTTTCCTAGTTACTTGATCTAACATCCTGGAATATCAAATATTGCACAATTGAAGGCCATAAAAAAAGTGCTCAGAGGGATATGCTTGTAGAATCATAGAATCATAGAATCAGTAAGGTTGGAAGGGACCTCTGGAGATCATCTAGTCCAACCTCCCTGCTCAGCAGGGTCACTTAGAGCATGGTAGACAGGGTTGCATCCAGGTGAGCCTTGAAGATCTCCAGAGAAGGAGACTCCACCACCTCTCTGGGCAACCTGGTCCAGTGCTCTGTCACTCTCACAGGGAAGAAATTCCCCCTCACGGTCAGGTGGAACTTCCTGTGCTTCAATTTCTGCCCATTGCCTCTTGTCCTGTCACATGGGACAACTGAGAAGAGTTTGTCCCTGTCCCCCTGACACCCTCCCTTCAGGTACTTGTACACATTGATAAGATCCCCTCTCAGTCTTCTCTTTTCCAGGCTAAACAGGCCCAGCTCTCACAGCTGTTCCTCATAGGGCAGGTACTCCAGCCCTCTGATCATCCTCGTAGCCCTATGCTGGACTCTCTCCAGTAGCTCTATGTCTCTCTTGGACTGAGGAGCCCAGAACTGGACACAGTAATCGAGATCAGGCCTCCCCAGGGCTGAGTAGAGGGGCAGGATCACCTCCCTCGCCCTGCTGGCAACACTCTTCCTAATGCACCCCAGGAGACCATTGGCCTTCTTGGCCACAAGGGCATGTTGCTGGCTCATGGTCAACCTGTCATCCACCAGCACTCCCAGGTCCTTCTCTGCAGAGCTGCTCTCCACAAGGTCAGCCCCCACCTTGTACTGGTGCCTAGGGTTATTTTTCCCTAGGCGCAGGACCCTGCACTTGCCCTTGTTGAGACTCAGGAGGTTCCTCTCCACCCAACTCTCCAGCCTGTCCAGGTCTCTCTGAATGGCAGCACAGCCCTCAGGTGTGTCAGCCACTCCTCCCAGCTTGGTATCATCAGCAAACTTGTTGAGGAAGCACTCCCTCCCCTCATCCAGATCATTGATGAAGATGTTGAACAGGATGGGACCCAGTACTGAGCCCTGGGGGACACCACTAGCCACAGGCCTCCAACTAGACTCCACACCACTGGTGACGACCCTCTGAGCTCTGCCTTTCAGCCAGTTCTCAATCCACCTCACTGTCCTCTCGTCTAACCCACATTTCCTGAGCTTCTCTAGGAGGATGCCATGGGAGATGGTGTCAAAAGCCTTGCTGAAGTCAAGGTACACAACGTCCACTGCTCTCCCCTCATCTACCCAGCCAGTCATTCCATCCTAGAAGGCTATCAGATTGGTATAGCAGAATTTTCCCTCGGTGAATCCATGCTGGCTACTCCTGATCACCTTCTTTTCCTCCATATGTCTGGAGATGACATCCAGAATGAGTTGTTCCATCACCTTTCCAGGGCAAACTGCTTATTGTCATTTTGTGGGAACTGTTGTGACACACAATTTTCCTTTATGCTTATAAAATACTTTGGCAGCCAGGGTCACCAAATTAGAGCTTTACTTTTTAGGAAAAGAAAAATATTGTTTTAACATTTGTTTAGAATTCAGTAATGACACAATTTTGAATCAACAAAGAAGAAATACAACAGTTTAAACTTTGACCTCCAACCAACACTAAATTAGAAGAGGAGAAAATCAATTCAAAAGATCACAGAACTCTGTTGCTATACACGAAGTTCTTTTTTTTTTTTTTTTTTTTTTTGTATTTCATTATTGAAGAAAAAGGAAGATTAAAACACGTACTATTGCAATTATTCTGTTCAATTAGAACAAAGAAGATCTATGAGGCATTTCATGGATCTTACTGTCATTAGTACCACAATGCCCAGCAACAACATAATCATATCACAGACCAAATCAATGATCTGTCCATTTTTTTTCACTTTTCCACATACCAATACTTTGAATAAAGACATATGTTTGTCTTCTCTTGAAGCATTAAGTCAGAATGCATTTGTATATATTTATGTTATTATTTATGGAAAACAACAACATATTATCTAAAAGGAGATTTGCATGTTCCTCTCTATGCTGTTTCTACATCAATATCTCTTTGCTTGTTCATCTTGTGGCAATAAGCACCAAAGTGAGCTTAGGACTATGGCAAAAAAACTGTACAAGTCTTGAGTATCTTATATTTCTAATTTACTATGACACTTGTTTATCCTGCAGTGAACTTTTCTGGTTTTGTTACATCCATTTTGTAATAGGTAGCACAAAATCAAGAGTATTTCAAGCAAATAAAGAGAATTCACTCAGCAAATGAAATATTTTTGCTATAATACTAGTATTTTTTTTTGCTTTCTGTACAGCCTACACCTTGATACTAACTGAGCTCTTCACAATAGCCATGAGATCTTTTTTCCTCGGTGGTTACAGGAGCTAAGACTAAAAAACATTCCTGACAACATAACTATGATTAGAGAGCAGAACAACTTAGCAAAAGCTGTAGGAGTTCTTTCTCAGTCATTTCACGCTTGACAAGGTCAAATATTTAATTTCCTAGTTTTCATCCTCTTCAAGTCCTACTTCTGTCTTCACAGTCATATCACTTCAGGCAATTATACAGTTCTCTCAAAAAATACTGCTGCAAGGAATAGAAAAGCCCACTGGTGGGATCTTGTTCAACCTGAGGAGCTCCTAGCTTGTGGTATGATCTCACTGCTTTGAAGTATTTTTCCCTCTCCCTCTGTTTTGCGAAGAGAATTCTGTGCAGAGCATGGTAGCAAGCAAGTTCTGCATGTATATGTTTTGCCATGAGATACAAGAGGTGAAGGAGAATGATGAAATGGAGGAGAACAGATGTGGTAGAGCAATACTCCTGCTAGTTTGGGGGTTTTTCAGCATATCTTACACTAGTTGCATAAATTAGAACTGTTTGGCAGTGTGTTGTGTTGGGGCTGGGGAACTGAGAGTATGGAGACAGGATCAGCTTTCATCACAAGTTGTAATGTCTAAAACCAATCAAATGGAAAATGCTGCCCTCGTGGTAGAGACAGCACAGCTGGTATAAGCATAGGAAAGAAGTAATTGCTTGATATATACAATAACGAGGGAGGAAAGAGAGTGCTGTGGTCAATCAAAACCTGAGGACAGTTAGAGAAATAGGATATTCTCAATACTGTAAGGGAACCTTATTTTCAGAAGTGGCAGGGTGGTACAAATGTCCCACCCTGAACCTCTACCTCATTTTAAAAGTTTCTTCAGCTAGACTCAGAAAACTTAAGCACTAAACTCACTTCTGGTGACTCCAGCCGTTGCATTTTGAAAGGAAAAGTTGTGTTTAACAAGAGATCACTTTTCTTCATTTTGTTGTTTTACTTCCCCAGTGGAAGCATTTCAACAAAACTCATTTTGATCAAAAATTTTCAGAAAAACTAGATGTTTCAGCAAGATATCAAAAGCTAAAATATTCAACTCCAAATATTCAAGTGAAATGTGGCAAGGTATCATTTTGCAAGAGTCATGCATAAGTGACTAACTGAATAAAATTGGCACACACAAAAAAAAAACCCTCTCCATGACTCCAGGAGAAATGCCCCTGCTCCAGTTTCTTTGTGAGATTTCTCATTTAAGCTAGTTCTTAATATACTTTGTGCAAGTCGCAGTAGTTTTGTGTAGTGCTAACTTTTACATGGAACATGAAACAGTATGTCAACTAATACAGCAGCCCGGGGGAAAATAATTTTTAAGACACTTCATAATACATACATTTCACAAGGATTTAGGTTCAACTGATTAATATACAGCACTGGAGAATGTAGTTTACTGCATACATCTTTAGAGGTCAAACCAACAACATTATTAATTGCACTACCAAAGAACTCGACTATATAAGCAATATAAACATCACCAAGCACCAAAGGAGGATGAAGGTGGTTAGAGCCAATACTATGCATCTTGAATCATCTTGGTAGGACAGATAATGCTGCTAGGTAAGTCTGCCAGGCTCTTGCCTGTGTTTATAACACACCTGGTTTCTTCACATATGCATTTTAGCATGGTGAACTTAAATTTCGCTGTTCAGCCACAGAGAAATTCATCTACTACACAGTGATGTTGTCTCACCTGAGTTAAAGCCATATGGTGCTCACTTTTAGATAATACATTGTACTGTCAGGAAGATAATCATATGTAGAGTGGCGATACACATTCATTTTGTGAAGTCTCTTAAAACTTGCTTGGATATCAATTTAAACCCACCAGGTTAAAACAACTGCAATTTCTCACATACGTAATCCACTGTATTGGATCATACACTGTTGCCATGAAATCCTACTGCTACTTTCCAATAGACTTATGCTTCCCAAAGAGAAGCAGAACATTGATAGTTTTGTCATGCATCATGCATTTCAATGTAAAAAACTGAAACCAGAAAATACGATTTTAAAATTCTGTAAGTAGAGATTCAGCAGGTTAAATCTGGATTATACTGATATACTGAGGCAATCTGTACAAAAGGAACATTTGACATAGGTATCTAATATTTAAGCAACGTGTATTTTGTCCTTTTGAAAAATGTCCAAATTCAGAGATACAGAATAACTCTATTTGTACTCAACATTAATCCAATCAAAAATGTCAGGAAAAAGTGTAGTCTGCTTCTCACTCTCTTAAACCAGGGACCTATACCTCACTGCTATGTCAGATGCAGTTCTAAATTCAACTCATAGGATAATAGGTCTCCAAGGCTGAAATTTTTCCAGCTTCTGAAAAAGTATTTGAATAAATAACTCTTTAAACTGATTAAATCCCTTGTCTAAGGAACATAAATGCAAATATCTTTATATCAACTACTATTCATGTTCTTATAGTGACATCTTTACCAACCTTGAAACTTAATAGTGCAAAAATAACTGTTAAGAAACGTTTAGATGAAATGTCCTGTTTCAACTTGTAATAAAAGGAATATTTTTCCATAATGTCCCACAGATTTGTAGGAAAACTATGCAAGTTATCAGATCTTAACTTGGTTGCTGAAGGAGATGCCTAGGGAATGTGCAATGATACTACCAAATGGTCTCCCTGGCCTCTGAAGCTGTTAAATTACTTAGACTGCACAAAACTAATAGCTCTTTTAGAAAGCATCTCTGTTAATAATGCTCCCCAAGCCCAAAGGCTCAGAACACTAGCTGTTTAAGGAAAAAGTGATAAAGGTTCACATTGATAAGCCTGTATTTCAATCCAGGAGCAAGTCACAGAACTCATTAGCAGGTAGAACAATAAAGATAACAGACTAGGACTCCTTTGGCTTGTCATAAGTAGACAAAGCATTTAAGTTCATTTTGCTTTATTACAATTTTTATGGTAATTTACAGTCATGGTCTACAGATTTCTTCTGCATTCTGTTCTTCTACAGAGAACCCAAACAGAAGCTTGAAGAGCCACAGAAGTTATTTTAATTCTCTACATTTAAAGCAGGAGTGACTACTCTATGGTTCATATGGTACAGGGAATGCATTACACCATCAGCTGGGACAGAATGCACATCTCAAGGAGAGAAATAGTAACAAACTAATGTGGTACTCCCAGAAAACAACATGGTAAAGTTATAAAATTCAAGTGACAGACAATTAAAATGAACAGTTTGCAGTCAGGAAGACACTTAATGATAAAGAGTTGCATGTAGTCACAGCAGTGCAAATCCTTGATAGCTGCCTGCAGACCTAGCATTGCACAGTACAAGGCTTGCCTTATCTGTGACTGACTGCAGTTGCAGAAGAAGAAAATAATAAAAGGTAAAGAGCTCCCAGAGAATTCAGGCACCTCCTCATCTGCCTCATTTTTTCAAGTAACTTCAAAAGTTACTTCAGACTTTCTTGTAACTGGATAATTGTCATCACGAACAGGAAGCCCAGAACCCATAAATGAAAAAGAAAAAAAGGATGATGACGTTGCAAGGAGAAAGATAAATACATTATGGGATTATGGAATAAACACATCATGTCTTATTTAAAGGAATGATTTTCAGTCTAGTTGGCTCTTTAACACTTGACTTAGAAGCAGTTCAGTATAAGGTAGCATTTCACACAAATCACATCAAAATTAATGTATAACATATTGGCAAATGTGTTGTGTGATTCTTCCATACTGGGAGAGAAGAACAAGTTCCTAGTAAGATAGCTATTTAAAATTATACTTGTACACATGCAAATAAACATATATACTTACATGTGTGTACACATATATATATATAGTGTATATATACTCACATAGAGATAGATGTAATATACAATAAAAGAAATTGAAATTGGTGATGATGACATGGAATAGCTCTAATTAGAGTTTACAGCAAGCAGGGAAGAAGTAAGAGTCAGTCAGCTTTTGTTGTGTATAGCAGTAACCTAGGGAAAAAAACAGAAAACAGCTGATGGGACTGTACTTTCACATAATACAACAACAAAAAGGATTTGAGGAGATGCCCAAAGGTATATCAGTCCAAATTACCTTTTCAACACTTACATATAATGAATTTTCACTTGCAGTTGATGAGAGTTGTGATCCTATTGTCACTACACACCTGAGCATTTGCACTCAGGGTATGAACAGAAATCTTGCTATAGTTGAAGAGCTGCTTGGCCTATGCTCGCTTTCTTCTACCGACAATGCTCCAAATTCATTTGGAGAATTGAAAGAATGTCCTGAAAGCGTGACAGCTAGTGAGAACGGCATGCTTGATTAGACAGGCATGCTCAAATGGGGCACACACTGTGACCACCAAGAGGAATAGTTGGGCTATCTCGCTAGAACATGCAAGAAGGAAGTTTTGTGCTCTGAATGCAAAGTTTTTCAAATCCTATTCACTTAAAAAACTGTCAGGGACTTGATACTATTTTTTCACATGTTGAAATTCATGCTCTTCACTGCATCAACTAAATACGTGCTCATTAAATCACCAAGGCACTTATAATATGTTCAGTGAAGAAACTATTCTGTTGTGGTGCTCATAGACTGCCAAAAGGTAAAGCCTTTGAAAGGCTTGCAAACTATAAGGCTGAAGAGTTTAAAAGAGGTGTGGGAAGACTTGTTCATGAAGCCAGCAGCCCATTCAAAGACAAGACAAGGACTGATAGGAGATCTGGCTTTGCTTACAAACTTGTATTTCATCTCAATAGCTTTAGCAGTTTAGATGTCACAATAAACTTGTATTAAAATTCTGTACTTCATTGTTTAGCCAATACTGTTAAGTCCTTGGCTGAAGAAGCCCTGATAATTTTTATTTCTCTTTCATCTAACCTGGTAACCCCTCCTCAATGGAAATAGTATGTCTTTGGAGAAATTATTGCTCTGAAAATCCAGTACAGCAAGTAAGAGCATCTTGCTTTCATACTTCATTTTTTGTTTGACAATATAAAAAGATAAGAAAAACTCCCAAATCAGCACAGCTTTCCTTCTGTAAGAGGAGGGATGTCTGAACATTATGAAACAGAAAAGTAGCAAGATGATACTCTCAAAGAAATTCCAGACCAGTGTCACGGGTTACCTCTCACTGATAGATAGAAGTTAGACTGTGTGGTTCTGACTTGAAATGGGACAGCTGAGATATAAGTAGCCAGCTGCTGTCTCAAACCAAGAACCAGCCTCTGAATGACTTTGAATGCCTTTTATAGAATATCACTATATTAGCGTTATAGCTCAGTTCAGTGCTTTTGAATTAAATCTCCCAGTTGCTCCTATTTACCATACTTTTGTTCACATCAGAGTAGTCTCACAGATGGATTCCTTTTGGATTAAGCTAAAGCAAAAGATGTGTTTCATGAGCTCAGCAAACATACTTCAGTCACAGTGCAAAGAAACACTCACCAGTGCCTGTAGGCTGTTGGATGCTCAGCACCAAATGCTTTTGACACAGATTTTGTTGTGTAGCACATCTTGCTAAAATGTATGAAACTTCAGAAAGGTCTGTAATTTTTCACTGTGCTCAAATGCATCTGGAGAGAAATACGACAAACTCACAGTTGCACCTTGAACTCAGTCCAGTCTACAGCTATAGGTAGGTTGGATAATACTGGTCAGAATGGTTCAGAATTACCAAGGAAGGGGTGAAATTATAGATTTAATTCTGGAATAACTGGTGGATTAAATAAGCACAACACAGTGGAAGTCAGTGGAGTTAAAAGTTGACTATGCCATCTGTGAACTTGGCTTGTAGACTCACTGTTTCTAGTGGATGTTGGAAACAGAATGGCAACACACTAATTTACTTTCTTTTTAGGATACCTGTAAATATACCGAATATGCTTAGCATTTAGCCCATAGATACTGTAAAGATGAACTATCATCAATCAGTTCTGGCCGCAAAATAAGTGTAAAGTACTGTGGTGGTCTGCCCTGTGATCTAGTATGTTAAAAATTGTCACCAAGTAGCGTGTATTTTAACAGCCCACACAATTTCATAAGATGACCTATTTCAGTATAATAGCCTTTTCAATAACACCTTTAAAATTATTTTACCGGTAAACTTTGGGATCAAAGTATTTATTAAACATTTTTCTGTTTGCATTTTAACATGTCACTCTACGTAACTTATAGAAAACAGAACAGCATAATATATGAACAGCAGAAGATACTTTTTGCCAAAACAATTCAAAGATTGATAACTAGAGTTAAAAAAAAAAATCTTTCTTCTAATTTTGTTTTCTGTAGACATATAGTACAGACAAAAGTATACCATAGGTCCCATTAAAATACTTGTAAAGACACTGAAAAAACTATACATCGTAGCACTCGCGAAATGCCAGCTGCTGAAGTTATATTAGTTGCTTACGTTGGAGGCGGGAAGGTGGGGAGAAGAGTTTTGTGACTAACACTGTACAACTGAAGGGTCTATCATCATCTTGTGAGAATTACAGCTAGCTCTTTTCTCTTTTCCTTACATATTTCAAGCCAGAATGCTCACAGCCTTTTCCATATTCGGTTTCCAAAGCTTTATAGTGTTTATGTTATTTCAAATGCATAGTTTCCATTCCATGGGACCAGATTGCTTTGCCATGGTGAGGGGCCAGGGTAAACACATTTCCAATTTCAAAGCTGTTTGTTTTGGTAATTCTAAACAGAGAGGTTCTGAAATCGGTATACACTCATTTTTCTGTTTACTGAAAGGCTGTTTCAGATCAGAATTTTTCCCATAGCTCTCAATTTGCCAGTTTCCACATGTGGAATATAATGTCTAACAAGGACCTCAATGAGGGACTCCAAATATTTACCAATTAAAAAAAAAAAAAAAAAGGGCAAAACAAGCAAAACAAGCCTGACTCAATATCTTTAAAGCACCACAGAATTCATCTATTGTTGTAGCTCTTGTTAATGATGTTATTTTATTGCAGGGTCCAGGGATACCTCAAAAGTAGTTTTTAACAGGAAAATTGAGAGGAAAACAAGCTACCAAAACTGTGTAGAATGGTATTAACTTTGGTCCTAGTTAACTTTAAAATGAAGACAGCCCTCAAATCAAAGAACATTTGAGAATCATGGTAATTTCACATTAGTGTGGTAAGCTAACATACAGTCCGAAATGTGCCTTGGATTTGATATTTCGATCACAAATGTGAAGTGCCTTATCAGAAGTACTCAGAAACTATTAGCTTTATTATTATTTTATCCATGTAACAGCAGTTCCTAGAAGGCTCAAGTGAGATCAAATCTCCATCACTGCAGGCATTTTACAAGCGCTCCTATGCTCTCATATAAATATCTATGAAAGCCAATGAATGGGGAAAGGAAAATGGCAAATAAATTGAAAAGAATTTGTTCTGAATCATATAGGGCATGACTATCCTGCCTTGCACTGGTCTCAGGGTGGACTCAGGCATGCTGTGCTCTCTACACCATAGCTTGTGGACATCCACATTGTTGGGAAGACCATGTCACTAATTCGCTGCTTATATATCTCATACAACACAAGTCCACACAACGTAAAGCAATTCAGTAAGAGCAGATTTATCCAGCCACACAGTCGGTGGTGAAGACTCAATCTGTTCATCCTATAAGCGTATCAGTGGATTTCACTTTGAACTACCTCTAGCCCAGCCCTGTGGGCTGAGTGCTCAGTAACAGACTGGAGGGCATCTCCCTCACCAACTTCTGGGACTCGGACAAGGTTGTGCCTTAATACAGGCTTGTAGCCAAACACTTCAGATCTGAGTGTCATTCGGGTCAAACATCTGTAATAAGCCAGAATTTCTAGGAAATTCACCAAAATGAATAAACCTAGGTCTGCTCTCAGCCCCGTGACTTACCACCTAGACCACAGTTTTCCCTTAGTCAGCATATACTTCACAGAAATGGTAACTCAGCAACTTTACTATTGTAAAAGTGTGAATTCCCTCCTCTTCCAATATTTCTACATAGTCATAAGTTCATGTAAGCAGCTGTATTTTAAAGCTAGCAATACGAAATCTTCTGTGGGACCCTTGGCTTTATAGAAGTTATTATACAATAGAAGGAAATGTCATTCTCCAGGTAATTAATGTATGACTTACAATTTTTATTTTCTCTTAGTAATTTTTTCTCTCCTCAGGAATATATGCTTTTCAGATAAATCATCATGTATCATAATTTTAAAGTTTTAGTGTATGATATCCACTGCCACACTCATTATTTTAAATAAGGCTAGGGAATGTAAAACGATAGAAAAAATAGCTGTAGATGTCTAATCAATAAAGTATATTAGCCACATGAACATTTGTAAATAAGTACTAAAATAAAATTCTGGAAAATGCCAGTTTCTTAAGGTAGTCCTTCAAATCTGAAAGAACATTACTATCAATGTTCCTAGATATTAATATCCAGACATCTGAAATAGATTGTTAACTGTTCCAGCAAAAACCTAACATGATTTTTCAAAGAATACTACAAATATTTGTATTTATGAGTGTTTATATTTATATACACACCCATGAGTTTATGCATACACATGTACACACACATTCCTGAAGTTACTTAATATACATATACTTAATGCTATATACACTCATAAACACGCAAAGTTGGAGTCAAAACGAGAAATAAAATGTTATTCAAATATTTTGTTTCAAAACACATTATTTTAGCCTGTACTGTCGCTTGCTGATTTGAGAAAGTCATATTCTTTCATTCACACAGACCAGAGCAGCGAGAGATAAAGACTTCTTACTTTTACTGAAAACTTTGACTTCTGTTATTTCTTCCCTAACTTTAACAAAACTTCAGAAGCATTTATAATAATATTCAAAATATTTCACAAATAGACAAACATGGCATGTCTTCAGGAAAAAAAAAAACAGGTACAATAGAATGGAAATTAGAATATTTACCAGCTTTAAAGCCAGCAAATTCAGCAAGCTGTCAGAGGTGGTAAAATGGCCCATACTGGGAATTCCACAGCTCTATGTTGCAGAGTATGCTGGGATCGTTTCTGGAATACGGTAGAGTAGCCAAAACCAGAAAATCAGTAATAATTTCTTCTTCTCTCTCTCTCTCTTTTTTTTTTTTTTTTTTTTTTTTGCATAGCAATACCATATCACAGTGGGGAAACCTGTAAAAATCACTTATAATTTGTTCTTTAATAAAAATAAAAATCAGATGCTTAAGTTTTTTTAAATGCTAAGCATGCATTTAAGCAAACATTAAAAAAAAAAGAAAATGTGTATCAGTGCAAACTGACTAATGAGAATACATAATCTTCTTCGCATCTGACTTCAGCACAACACTGTGGATGTTGAAAAAGCCTCATTTTGTATGTGGAAATCAAGGGCCCAAAGGAGCTCACATGTTTACATTGTGTATGTGACCACAAGTAACAATTCCCTAAAAATATTCAACTCTAAGAATATCAACCAATGCAAACCTCTGTTGTCATTGAGCTCTCCAACTAGGATTAACACACAGTGCAAAGCTCAGCCAACAAAATATTTTATCTGAAATAGTTCGCCTCGCTTAGATAAAGTAACTTAGCTAAATTTACCTACAATATTTGTATCATCTCCATTACTGGAGCACCTGAGCTCTTCGCTGTCTTGTGGACATCCATCAGGAAAAGTCATTTTTTACTCACAATCTATAAACTGGAAACCTCAGAGCAGAGCTGCACAAGACACTTGGTGAGCCAATCGGAATGCCCAGTCTTACCTAAAGAACGAGGATGGAGCAGGATTCACAAAAAACATCTGACAAGCATCAAAGCTGGAGGTGAAGGAGGGAAAAGTGAGTGTTCTTTTGAATATAAGGCACAAAATCAGCTCAGCCACCCACAAAACTGCAACTTCCAAAGCCATGCTGCCATGTCTTGTCTTTAGACACTTGGCTACCTACCCTAACCCCTTGTCCAGGGTGAAAAGGGCACGTAATGTGTTGGAAGAGATTAGTGCCTGCATAGAGATATTCATCAAACTCCAGTCACTGAAGGAGTCACCTGAGCGGCACAGAGGGAGAAGACGTGGAGTTACAGATCAGGCCTGACCTTCCTCCAAGGTGCGTAGGTGCTTTATAACAAACTGCAGAGAGGTACTTGTCTTGGCTGTCCGATTAGAGCTAACACTCACTAAAACATCTTGGGATTTAGGTATTCAGGTCTGCTGTTTCTCACAAGATACCAGCTATGGTAGTGGCTGCCTTGTATTTAATAACTGTGTGGTCAGCTGCCAGAGTCTGGAAGCAGCCTACTTTTACATACTTCCTCACATGAGTAAAGCCAAGTTTTTAGCCAGCCCAGAATACCCTTTCCCTTTAAGCACGGCAGTACTGTACCCACATTTTTTTTCAGACAAATTATCTTTCTGTCATGCAAAACCTGAGGATTTTGGCCATACAACTAGGAACTCTGGATGCCCCCAAACTACCAGACAGCTGCCACTGTAGATTTGGGATCACCTTAGAGCAAATGTGCACATAGTTCAACATATCCTGGCTGTGCTGGATACCAACAGATAATACCTGACACATTGCGAGAGCTGGTCTCAGCATGTGCTACATCTATTGACTTCTTGAAATTTATAGATGATGTTTTTCCTATTTCCGTCTAAGAGTATTTGAACCTGTATTATCCATCTTCAGAGAAAGGCTTTCTAGTAATAGGTGAGAAGTATTCAAAAGTCTTCAGATGGTCTTATTTTCAATGCCGGAAATATTTCATCTGGCATTGAATAATTAACTGGAACATAAAAAGGAAGGAAGAAGTCAGAGGGATTGTTGTTCTTTAGCCTAGTAGCAAGAGTAAACAAAAAAAAAAAAAAAGGAAGAATTTATCCACCATGACTTGCCATCTTTTCTGTAGAAAACATTAGGCAGGTTCAATCTGATACAAAATGGATTTGGCCTCACCTGTGAGATGGGGTAGAAAAATCATTGTTTGTGCATCCTAGCACAGCTGGTCTGAGCTAAATGATACCGTGTTCCTCATTAGATATTGTGAGGTACACTTGCAGAAAGAGCCTATTTGCTCTACTCACGATAGTATATGTCTGCATTTTGCTAAGCAATGTTTTTTGAGGCTCAAGATTTCTGACACGGAAGTTTAAAGCACTCAGGTTTTCATAAAAATAAATGTGAATAAGAGACCGATGTATCCTTGCAACTTTAGCCCCTCATCATCCAAAAAAAAATCCTGAAGTATTTCTATAGCTGAAACACAGCATTGAGCTTGAGTGACTTGAATGCCAAACTGGCACTTAAACAGAACCAGAGATACATCTTCAGCTCTGTAGGTAGAAAAGAAAATCCAACTAGTAAAAAGAAGAATTCAGATGGTGCAGGAAATATAGAGTGAAACCACAGAATCTATGGCAAATGGTTGCTAGCTAGATTAACTGAACTGTATAACTGTCTCGATTTCCTACAGGTATTCTTCAAGCTCTTAAAGACAAAATAGTTGAAATTTAAATTAGGTTTATATTATGATCTTGGGCTCTGATCCATGAAAGCAATGAAGCGCCTGTTCCAATCCATGTTTTTTTTAGCATAAACTTAAATATTTGCCCCAAAATTATATGGAATAGAGATATTTTTCCTGAAATGAGGCCTTGGCTTCCCAGGGACACTTTGAAGCCGACTGAAATTTCCAACTGTATTTGGTCATATGTCACTTGTAGGATTCAGCTGAAAATATCCCAATCTGAAACAAATTATTCTTTAATACCTGTTATAGGTATCAGTGGAAAACTGGGAAAAAAATGAACAAGATTCAAAGAGAAACTGTTTAGGCCAGTTATTTTTTTTAGATTTCCATAGTCATATAAAAGTTGAAATGCACGCAGCTGCCCACAGCCCTCCATGTAAACAGCGAAAATAAAGATTTCCCCCATCACCACCACCGTATCCTAAATCCAAGAAAGAAGTTATAACAAGGATAAAGGACAATTTTAGTCATTTTTTCCTATCATATTGCTCCTCTGCAAACTGACCATAAATTTCAGCCAGCATAAAAACATCTGAGGACTGGTTTCCAAACCATGTTTCAGCCTGCTGATGATACAGCTCCATAGTAGAAATAAGCAAGTAGTTTATAGGAAGGGAATTTAACATGTCATACCTTGCTCTTTAGCCTTTGAGCTGTTAGCAAAAGGACTTCAAACTTTATGCCGCAGCCATTTAAGACATTCATGAAAACTCATTTCACCTATGAATCACTAAAAGCTGGATTTTGAATTTGACTCTTCCACCTACCTTCTTGTTTCGTAGATGAGAAGGCTCAAGGCTCCTCAGCTACAATTCCCTTTTGTCCTTTCAAAGCTCCTTCAAGCAAATTCATTTTAGCAGCATAAAAAACAGGCCAAATTCGAAGGAGGCACCTGCCAGAAGCAAAGGTGGCTTGGTGATAGGAATTGCTGAAGGGTCAGGAAGGGCAAAGAGAGGTGCAAAATTATGTTTGAAAACATTGGGAGCATAGGAGAAATTTGGGGGTCCTTGTGTTAAATGGGACAGAAGGGAGTTTGAGACCACAGTGGGTGCAAAGAAAAGGTGGAACTGGGCTCTGGCTACAGTAGAAAAAGAGCAAGGATGGAAAGGGGCAGAGGGGAAATGGTAGACTACCAGGTAAACAAGGGAGAAAGAAGAAAGCCCCAGCTAGGAAATCTCATCTTCTTTTTCCATAACTTTCTTTTCTCTTACCTATAATCCCAATGACCCTATTACAGACACCTGCTTACCACTTCTGCAGCCCACAGGGCAGGGAGGGAGTTCAGAGCAGAGGCTTTGGGGAGGATGAAGCCATAGCTGCCCTCATACCTGGAGGATGTTAGTGCCAACAGAGAGTAGAAACATAGGAGAAGGTCTGTGCTGACCTATACTTTGACTTCTTCAAGCACAGGCAGAGTAGACCGCTTCTGGTACAACCAGCCCTCCCTAAACTGATGCCTCTATTTCCTGTGCCTTGTGTTAGCTCTGCTCCCAGGCATGGGCTCCAGCTTCCACAAATAGATCCACTGCAATCAGTGTGACTACTCATGTCAGTAATGGCTCACAGCTGGGTGTAAACAGTCATGAGCTCCCTACATTTTTAGTTTTTGAATTTTGGTATTTTTCTTGTGCTTTTTCTTCTTTTCCTGAGAATTAGGATAAGTAAATTGCTTTTCCTAAGCTCCTCTATGTTTAGGATCAAATTGGTCAGCACAACAAGACAAATAAGAAGGAATCTTATTAAGTTAAGTTATCCCAATGCTCCTGCAACTCATAGCTTTTACAGTTGTTGTTCTATCAAGCTTTTTTGCTGATATGGTCTTTTAGAGCACTGAGTGACTCTCATGTGATTTCAAAGCAACCCCAATTCTACTAAATCCAATTGAGGTGTTCAGAGTTTATCAGGAAATGCTGAGGTTTTTGTGAGATCATGCTGAATTCATTTTTCACCAGATATCCTATGCTGGTAGTATGTGGGTTCAAGTATGTAGTATTAGTCCCTAATGACAGTGCCTTCATCAAAACTGACTAAAATAAATTGATTCTATTTTCTTAGACTCCTTTATTTTAATAAATATAAAGAAAAGCCAAAAAAGACTGATATCTCAGGAGAAAAGAAGAGGATTTATTGCTGAGGAACTGATTTTCAAATGCTTGTGCCTACAGTGCATGCCAGACTTTCAAAAAGTATTTTGTGTTCAGCCATTCCTTCTGCAAAACTGATGTCTGGATCTTCAGAGAGTTCAAACAGTGTGCCACTAGCAACTTATTTGATGCTTTAAAATGATTTAGATTCTCTTGAAAGTCTGGGTTTCTATATAGGCAATACTATCTTCTGAAATTTCTTGTGCTTCCCAGCAAATGTCAAAGAACTCCTCTCAGAACAATTTTGCAAAGGACCTTCTCAGCCATCCTTAAAGAATTTTAAATTAACATCTAAATGAAAACTATTTGAGCTGCCAATATAGCTGAAAATATAAAACAAACATCTAATTCTTTACTGCATTATTTTTAAGTTCCCTATGTAGGCATTTGCTCTATGATTTACTTCCATGAAATTCTATCTCCAACCTTTTTACTTGTGGCTACCTCTGTACAGTCTATACAGGATAGCATAGCTAACTATTCTTTGTTACTCCTACTGCTAAGCCTATTCTTTCCTTTGCAATAAGTATAATTCCACATCCCAGTTGCCTCTTCTCCCTACATTCAGTCCAAATTCATCTTCCCTTCTTGCTGAACTTATTATGAGGTGATATTCTTCTTCTCATGATCTCACCCTACTCAGTTAATCCGCTTTGCCCTCATATTTCTATAAAACTATTCCTCTGACAGGAATTGACCTCTGCTTTCCTTAGAGTCCCTCACTATACCTAAACTTCAACTCCATTTTCCCACTTGCGGAGGTGTTTGGCTCTGTAACTGTGAAGGGCAGGTATATCCCAAAGGTAAGAGTTAAGAAAGCCACTAAGGCTGCACAGGATAGCATTCTCATCCATTTTTCAATGTTAAGGAGTATTTTTCTTATTGTATCATATTTCTATGACTACTTAATTCTGGCAAAAATCTGTTTTTGAGATCAAATCTCACATTTGTAAAATTTTTAGCACTGAAATCCATGTGAATAATTGTATGTGAAATTTTGTTTAAATCAATAAAACTATAAAATCTAAAAAGTATAGCCACATTTTTTTCATTTGTATTGTCTTGACATGGTTGTATAAGTAACTGGACTTTCTGGCAAATCTTTCATAAAAAATGATTTTTAAGCCAGTATGGCAGAAAAGTGATGATTTGGAGGTCTAGTAACTACCTGAAGAAGAAACATCTTTGAACAGAGGCATATCTGTCCAGTTAGAGGCAGAGGCATACCAAATGTTTTAAATCTGCATTTATAACACATAGCAATCTTGTAATATGATGAATAGGTAAGGGTAGGTGCATTGGGAAGATAATATCTCCCTTCCTTAAAAGATTATCTGTACACATCAGGACTGTACTTAATGAAGTGATAAGGAAGCACAAACCACAAGTATCTGCTCCGCTTGAAAAATAAGGAACTTAATTTATCATTGCTGGGAATACTTCTGCCCTTAAAAAACGCACTGAGAATGGAAACACCTACATGCAAATATGTATTTGTAAACTTGGGTCATTTTCTTTAGGTTGTTTCTTTCTTTAGACTCTTGGGGTTTTTCTTTATTTTGTTCAGACACAACAAAAAGCTGTTTCAGCTTTTTGTTGGTTCAGTAACAGAAAAATCTCTAGAATCCAATTAACCCATTTCTAGTATAGTTTGCAGTTATTTAAAAGTAGTTAGTGTGGAGACTTAGCTTTGCTTCAGAAATCGAAGCAATTTTATTGTTCCCCATAAGTACAGCATGAGTTGCTCAACTGCAACAGTCCTGCCACTTTCCAATTTTAACTGTCTCCAAATTAGCAAAAGTGTTAGATGCATCTTACTGTGAGAAAATGAATATTTCTGATCCCTGCTGCTAAATAACATTGCAAAGAATTCCTCTTAATGTACACTAGATCAGTTTTCTAATAAGAAAACTGTCCCTTGAGAGCATTACTGAACCATTTTTTTTATTTAATCAATTATTTATAATTTGTTAAACCTGTAGACTAATTTCACAAACAAGAGGTGAATGCTACTTCTTATATCAAGAGAGGTCCCTGTGAGCTCCCAGTCTTTCTTAGCTCTTGACAGAAACTTGACTGCAATAATAAAGCATTACAGCTACAGCTCTGTCAAAAAATACAGCTTTTGTTTTTGAACTAAGTTCTGACAATTGCCTCCCATTTGAATCAATTTTACACAGGCCTCACAACAATTTTCGCTCACTTATTTATTACTCCTATTACCTGCGTGCTCAGTGACTCCCACCACTGCAGAGGACTCGGAGTGCTAAGAACAATATGAAAATTGGTGCGGAAACGGACTTCACTCCAAAGCATTTGCAGTCAAGGGTCTCAAATGTGTCTTGTGCAGTGCTCCGAGGAGCCCTGCGCAGCACCCAAGGAGGCGGTCAAGGCCTAGGGGTGGCCTTGCACTGCAGGTGCCAAGTGCTCCACTTTTGATCCAGAAGAGCACAGTCACGGATCCCTAAATTAAGCATCGACACAGATCTATCCACTCTGGTGCTCAAAGGAATGAAATGGGAATATTTACTTACTTTGTTAGGCAAGGCAGGCAAGCCTAGCAAGTAGAGCTCACCTTATAGGCAAAGAACTTCCACGCATGCCCAAGAACAGACTTGGATGACCAAAGTTATTCACTTGTTCAAATGTCTGCAGGAGGAAGGCCCAAAACTTTATATGAATATCTTCTCTTTATTTCAAACAACACTATTTTTGACAGGTTTCAAGGAAAAGATAAGTTTGTCTGGTATCAATATAGTTTCAACCTCAGTAAGTCAATGTATTTTAAGAAACATCTTATTAAAAACATGTTCTGTTTTTGAGTACCTAAGAAATCCTGCCTAATAAACTTGAGCTGTATGGAGTGCCTTGTTCTGTTAGCTTATTCTGCACTCTCTTATCTACACACCCACTTCAGAAAAAAGTATCCTTCATGTAAAACATGCCAATGAAAATCAACATAGAAGTGGCAGGAAAAGAATTTTGACTACTGCCTGCATCATCTCCAACACATGAAATTTGACCAGCAGAGCTTGAATTCAATAAAAATATACGTATTAAAAATTAAAAATAGCAACTGCAGAAAATTAAATTGAATCGGGCTTCTCCTACCACCTGGGAAAGCATGTGGAAAATGTTTTATTGCACAGGAGAGTCCAGACGATATTGACCAAGCCCCTCTTGACTTCCTGTAAAACATTTGTTGAATTAAAAACAAACCTAGGAGCAGTGATTTATTTCTGAATTCCCTAGGTGTGCAGAGAGATACAAAGGTCCTAAATCTGCTGACTAAGATAAATTGCAGCTTGGAATATATTTAACAAATGATGATGCAAAATGCAGGAAAAAATATACTGTAACAGCAGATAGGAGCGGAGGGGAATACATGACCTGCCTGAGAAGTTACTGCACACAGCCAAAGAGCAGCTATAACTGCAAAGGAATTCCCTTGGCTTCCAATCCCTATAGAAATAAACCACTACTAAGACACCACATATTTCTCCCTACAAGTGAGTCCTTCAACTACTTAGCAAAAATGACTGGGAAACTGCTGTTGTAGTAGAAGAGACAAACTTTTTGTGAAAGAGAGGAAGAGCTGGGAGGAAGGAACACAGTGAACTTCATTCCATGGGTTAAACCTCCAAGGCAATAACAGGAACTATCAAAAGAATAAACAAGTAGTTTTTAATATACAGAAATCCTCAGGCTTCAGGACACACCTCCTGCTACTGTGGCTGCCTGCTGCACAGGACCTGTTTCACCCTTTGAAGCATCTGGTGTTGGCTAGCGTTCAAGATAGGACACAAGACTCAATGAACCAGCGGTCTAATAGGGCATGGCAATTCCTCTGGTCTTCTTCTGCAGACAGGTGGTCAGCCTTCCTCCCCTCCCAAAATCTCCTCCCCTGTTTCTGTCTGCACACGATGACAGAAGCAGCATCTCATCAAGCTGTTGCTGCAAAGCCTCTGGCGGATAGGGTCCTGCCTTGAGCCAGGCCCCAGCAGCCAAGTAGCAAGCACAGAGCTACAAAAGCAGCTCATAAAGTAATGCAGGCAAGAGAAAAAAAGGACCTGTCACTGCCTTGCACTCACCTGCACTCAGTCTTATCACTTCCCCTGCCTTCAGGCGCTCAAACGGGGAATGAGATGTACCAAAGCTGCCCTCTGTCCCCTTCAGAAAGCAGCTAAGCAAAGACCTTAGAGTTAATAACAGAGAGCTGCGAGCTGAAAATTGACACAGAAAGTTGGGGGGAGGGGGATATTGGAAGGGAACTTGTCAATGGTAGCTAAGAAATAAGACAGTTAAATGCAGGGGGGAGGAAGCTTATAAATTAATCAGCTTTTCTTACTGAGACTCCTTCATGTGCTTATTGTTACATTGCGTTTATGGCTCTACCACAGTGTGGTAAACAAACACTAGAAATGAAAACAATCTGCAGAGGATTTGAGAAATTGTTTTAGAATACAGAACTCGATTCATCTCCACAAAACTAATGGTAAGATAGGGATAACTGATCAAGAAAACAGGACGTAATTCTGCCTTGAAATGAGAGCTGACTTCAACAGCTGGACTGAAAGGAAAAAGGAAAACTCAATGAATTTTGTGATCCGCAGAACTTTTCCAGAGGCTGGTTTCACTACCTCTCTGCAATTATCAGAATACCTACTTCTGTGTGTGACTTTACCCCTCCTCCCTCTGCCAGCTGCTACACTTCTTCGGTTTACAGATGAGTCATTTTTATGCTGTCACTGCTGTCAGCTGCTTTCTTCCCCTTCCATGGCATTTCTTTCATGCCTGCCAGTATCTACTACTGGACCTGATCAGTCTCAAAAATTGATTGAATAACAGATTGCAAAGAATAATCTACCGTCGAGACGAGATGCTGCATGTCCCTTCTGTTTAAGAAGGTGACTTCTTGTACTTTCTCTAAACTACTGGCTCCTGACCACCTTTAGCAATATACTAAAGAAATGCTGATTACGATCAGATATAGCATATCCAACTGGACATAACATTTCCTACATTCCTGCTCCTATTTTTGATCTCTATTGACAAGATTTATTTTAAAGAATTTTGATATTTTAAAAGGGTATAATTGGTAAATGTTTTCCTTTCAAAAAATAAAAAATAAAGGACAAAAAACGAAATAAATGCCTGAAATATCATTTGTGTCCTTTCTACTTTTTAGAAAAGTTAACTAAGTTCATATTCATTGGACAGTTAAGATAGAAATATATTTGTTTCAGTCTCTTCAGCACTGAACCATCAATGCCTTATAACACCTTCATTACAACATGCTCTTCTGGGCTGCTCCTTTCAGTCTTTTGATCGTGAGCCAATGAAAAAGCTCAGCATGTCACCTTTGGTTTTAGTGCAAGTCATGATTATAGAGTAGGCTGGTGTTCTTTTGCTCTTATGCACATTTAATAACTTGTCATCACTGAAAAAATTATTTAAAAGGCTTTGCCATCATTTGGATGGGTTTCTTTTTTTGTCATGTTTTTTCCTGGTTATCTTTCACTTCTTTTCTTGTATGATATTCTTTACTAAGAAGAAAGCAAAGTTTGATCTATGCTCTGGGTGTGAAAGTGTAAGTTAGCACCCTTTTATGTAGGTAGATCTACATCTGTGCCAAGATGAGCAAAGTTTACTACTGGAAAAGTTGCCCATCTATAAAAGTATTTTAAAACAGCTTGCCCATTTAGGAACACTCTAATGAGCATGAAGCACATACTTAAATTTCAGCACACTGAACTGAAGCTAAAAGAACACAAGCAATAGATTACTGTCTAGAGTGATGTCTATTCAAGTTCCTCTGCCAGAAGTTTTATTAGCGAGCAACAGTACTGCATTTTCAGCTGTGCCTGTGCACTTTGGTTCTCACACCAGGAGTCTTGTGCCCTTGCTGCCTGCTAACAAGCTGGAGGAAGGCTCGGTGTATTGTGACCCGAGTGCCTGTACTCCCCATCTCTTTGGATGGCTCAATGTTCCAGGGCTCACAGGGATACAGCTGCAGTACATT
Organism: Rhea americana; assembly: GCF_003343005.1. NCBI lineage: Eukaryota > Metazoa > Chordata > Aves > Rheiformes > Rheidae > Rhea > Rhea americana. The sequence continues at coordinate 894,473 of NW_028186990.1, read as the reverse complement.
ATGAGATGCCAGCTGAATGCCACACACAGAATTAATTTATTTTATAGTCTGTGATATTTTCTGAACATTCTACGTATTTCTAAAATATTCACCCTTTAAAAAAAATATTCCCAGTGTTCTTCTACACTTTAAATCCTTCTAACATCAGCATGGACACTGGGCAGATCAATCCAGCTGCATCAGATGCTACCAGCTGGTAGCATCACTCTGTGATGCAGGTCTAGGACTATCAAGAATGGCTGCCAACTTTTTTGGCCAAAAAAGGGTATACCATCAATCTACCCAGTAGATTAATCTTAGTCTAGATTGTACAACTGAAAAGGAAAAAGCAAGTTACTTTAGCAGTAGAAAAGGGCGGTGATCATCACCAGAAGCCTACAAGTCTAGCCTGTGCTGGGCAGATACCAGTCACTAGGAAATCAGCTTTTCAGAAAGTACACAGAGAAAAATAGTTGTCACTCAAGTATGTACAGCAAAATACTAATGGCCTTGCAAAGTCAGAAAGAAATGGCCTCCTGAACAGCAGTGTGATCAGAGATAGGACTCATATACTAAGAAGATTTATTTTCTTGACTGCATTAGCAGGAAAGCTGGTAATTTTCTGTAGTTATGTTGGTATCTATCTCAAGTGGTAACATTTCACTGAATATTAGGTTGGCTAGTCAAAAGCAGTAAAAAATGTTTGCATCATCAGGAACATACACCATTTCCAGAAAATGCAGTGATCTTTCTTCTTACCCAAATTTTCCACATTTTGAGGAGCACAATATCAAGAATATTTCTACCCCATGTTTTCCTCATATTGAGGCCCATTAAAGAGATATTGGACAAGCTGCAAAAAGATTCAGCTAATATTTGAGCATGCAGAGAAGAAATGTAATGTACTTTTAGTATACTGAAAGGCTATGACAATGTCTAATAAAATAGACAGATATTAGAATTCTATTATTATTGCTATATGTAGTATACTGAATCATCCTTGTGTGAGGTGAGTATTACTCGCAGAGGGTAAAAGCACATTCGAATTAGAAAAACTAATTGCTAATTTTCAGCATCCAGAGAGCAGGTATGAAAGCCTACCAAGATCCTGCTCAGATTTGAGAGGCCCTACAAGATCATAACAGTATGTCCAATTTGCCTGTTTCTTGTACTGTGTGTTGGCTAGAATATGTTGGCTAGAATATTGTAATTAAGTACCATATAAACTAGTGCTGTGAAGTGTTCGAGTGAAGAATGTTGCTTGGGCAACTACTATCTTCTAATAAACCTTCTAATAATTTTACATATTTTAATGTGTAATTATTGCATAGTGAATGCAAGTATTGAAAAAGGAATCAATGTAAATGCTTCACAAACAGAAAAAGCGTAGTACATTCTGCAGTTATACTCTCATAACCATTATCGCTCTGTTATGGGGAGAGCGCAGTGCTTGTACAGCCTGCTTCATAATCTACAGTATTATAAAATGGTGCCTAAGAATTATAATGTTTTGATACCTTGTCACTCATGCCTTCAAGACATCTTTTTTAATAAGCAGCCTATGGGCTGTAAAGGTTCCATCAGCCTTCCAGTAAATGTGGGGATTACTTCCTGCCTGCCAAACATGCTAGAAGAAAGACAAATTAATAAATACCAATGGAAACAGAAAAAAAAAAGTCAGTCACAAATTTCCTAAATTCTTTTCTTGAGAAGTGGTGATTGTGTTTCAGGAAATATGCCTTCCATAGCTTTGTCTCATCATCAGGAGTCCACAGGAAGCCCACATCTACAGAGAAAAAGAAAACTTCTCAAGGGGTCTCAGGTTATCAGTGTGGGAATAGAAGAGTAAATGCCACTAAATTACTCCAGGCTGTGTTGATTATGGCTAAAGTATTGCCCAGGAGGCTGGAAAGGGCTCAGATAAGGCAGAAGCCATAAGCAGCTTAGGACCATGCTGACCTCACTGCTGCTCAGTGGCTTGCACAAGCCCACAGGAACTCAGAGAATGACACAGGAAGATATTTGATCAGGAAAGAAGAAAGAAAACTTTCATTCCTAGAAACTTCAAGAAAAAGTTTTTAGCTATTCCTGGAATATGCTATTGTTTATCATGAAGGACAAAAAGGACATCTATGTAGAGATCAACAAAGCTATCCCACAAGGAAAGATGAGTTGTTCCTGGCACATTACACTGCAAGACAAAAGAAAGCAGAAGCCATGAACCAAGTACATAGCTGTTCTAATTGATCCTTTACCCTGTGTAAGCACAATGCAAGAATGACATTTTAAAATGACAAAAAAATGGATTTAGAAATGGAATTACTGCCTTTTGTAACTTAAGCAATTTTTTTTACAGTTCCTAAGTATTAAAGGTTTATGAGAATTTAGTATTAAAAACTTCTGAGTGAACCACTACTGCATTGTTTGTAAAGCATATCTTCATGCAGCCTGTTTTATTTTACTTGCATACAGCAAAGAAATATCTATTGAGCTAGGTAATGATCTGCATTTTCTGATCTTGCTGTTCTGTGGCAGCTGAAATTCTATCACTGATGCTAAGATGTGGATAACTAATGGCTCTAATATTCTCCTGTTTTGTTGCTTGTTTTCTTAAAGTGAACAAATTATTTTCAATATCTGTTTTATTGTCTTTTGGCCATGAAAAGAATACTTTCTTAAAAGTTTAAAAAAAATGTAAAGAGAGGGGAAAATAATCATGTGTATTATCTCTACCTAAGCTTCCCCGTTTACGGGTCTTATTCTGGCTTCCCTAGATGTGATCCTGCTAGATTTCAGAGCACTACCAGAATGTGCTCCAGAGTGTGAAATGCAACCCATGTACCTCTACACCCTGCCTCTGGTGAAGTTGTCTTTTTTTTGGCTCATCTGATATTTTCATAGCTATATCCAAGAGGAAGCACGCTCCTCTCTTTCCACATGTCAGTGCATGTACAGTTGTACATAACTTGCTATACACATGAACACATATATTCACCTCTTTCTTCATATGGATATTTAGGAAGGAACATACTTAACTGCATATACACACAAAAACACATGTTCCTTTCTGCATATCTGTATAAAGAAAGAGGTGAAGGAGATCAGCATGAAGTTAGCAAATGCTACCTTGGCCTTCATCCTCTGGTAGTCCTGCCAGAGTTCTTCACCTTAGCTTGCCATTACATCTCTCTCCTCTTTGGCCCTTGACTGCTCTCTCTGTGACGCTTCTGACCTGCATATCCCTGTTTGTTTCTGCCTCGTGGAGATGTCTGCACAACCCCTTAAACCTGTTCAGGGAACTGGGTTTTATTCAGGTGTCATAAAGGCAGCAGAATTAAACTACTTCCAATTTGCTCTTCGGTGCGTGCAAACCTAAAGAGATAAACTGACGTTTTGTGGCATAGAGTAGGGGATAAGAATTAGTGCTTGGATCGTAATGCTTTCGATACAGGCAGCCTTACATCTCGCTATCAAAAGAAGAGTATTTGATATTGGGCACCAACTGTGCATTCAAACTAGAAGAGGCAGCAGGCCTTCTCTTGATGAGTTTAAGCATTCAGGGACACATTCTGTCTCCTTTTGTACTCTCTCTGATTAGTCTCTTACTCCCTTTATATTCATAGTGCAACTGGGAGGGCAGAAAGTGAGCTACGCAGTAGCAACACGGATGGCAAATGCAGCCTACAATAAGCCGCAGAAAATACAATACCCGAAAAGCAAACAAAATTACTAGTACAGCAGTGAAGAGAACTGACACTGCAGCATAAAAGCAGCATAATCAAATGACAAGATACCAAAAGGAGGGGGAAAAAATGCTAAAGTTAAGTTATTTCATTTATTTGTGTTCCATTAATTTAGTGCATCTCCTTGGTATATACCTTATTTCTTAGGATTTGTGGTAAAAAGATTAGATAACTAATTTGGGATATTAACAATTTCCAAGCCTCCTCTCCTCCATTCTTTCCTGTGTATTTTCATTGTTAAACATCTATTTTAAGCACACAGAGCTACCTGGCCCTGTTCCTGCACTAGGAGGACTTATGGTGCTTATGCTGTTATGAAGAAAGAATTCTCCAGAACTACTTAAGTTGAAAAGCCACTTGCCTGAGCCTTCCCCAATCTGTTAGTCATCTCTGGATCCAAATGGATATCTGTGACATGAATGTGGACATTCAGGGTCCTGGGTGAGTTGAAATAATTTTTAAAGCTCACTCCAAAGTTCTAAGAGCGATCCCATTTAAAAGCTGATGTAAAACTAGGTTACTTTAACCATAAATAAAGCTATGAAATACCGCTGTCGTTTTAAGTGCCACAGGGAATGGATGCCAGCATGGCAGCCAAAGGAATGGTAAATTCTTAATGTGCAGAATTGGATAACACATCATTTCTAAAGGAAGGGGGAGTGATACGAAAGATTGAAAAGCCTTAAAGGACATAGCTGCAAAGCCAGCTACTGTATATCCTTGAGATGTTCATACAAGGACTCTGTGATGTACAATGCCAAAGCAAGAGAGATCTATGGAGTCTGTTGAGACAAGGTACCTCTGTCAACCTTAATAAGAAGTGAGGTTATCTTGCTGCTATGTTTGGGTCAGAAAAACACTGAAGTTTCTCAGAAGACACATGGCTAAAGAGATAATGAAGTAACTGAAGAGCTACCACTTTTCTCATAATCTTTCCCTGGTATAAGAAGATTAATGATAGAGTGATAGATGGCCTCTTCAACAAAAGGAAGTGAGGTATTCTTTTCTTCCCCCCTCCCCCTCCTTTTCTGTTTCTTTCTTGCTTAGAATTCAGACACTATTTTAGGAGACTGGAGCTTTCTTCATCTCACTGGGAACATCATTTTTATGGAAATGTTCGGTCTCCAGGAGCTTTAAAGAAAAACATTTTAAAAATACCTAAGTAACAAAAGAAAATATCATCCCCAAACCTATATGATTATAGGAATGAAATAAAATTTGCTAAGGGTTCAGGATTCTGGCTGGGCCATACTTGGACAACCCAACTTGCTGTATAAAATATAACCTGATGGCTCCATATGCTTTATTTTCATGTTCCTTCCCATCCCTCCATGGCCTTTTTTTTTCCTTTTTTTCCCTTTTTCCTTTTTTTTTCTTTTTTTTTCCTGAGCCACTGGGACAGCATCATGGGATACAGAGAAGCAGTAGAGTGCCAAGTTGATGCTTACACCATGATTATCAGATGGGTCCCTCCCCTCACAAAACACAGGTAACAGTGAATGGTCCCAGCAAGTGGTTTTGCTTCTTGAAGGGGAACACCTCTCCTCCGCTGTCACATCCCATTTCTCTTCCCTGCTGTCACAGACAAAGCCCATGACAGACAGGTAAGTTGTATTCCCTGTATCCTCCCCTACCTGCCCTTTCTTTTCAGCTCTCTTGTATCCATTTAGCTGAAGAGGGAGGAATGCATTGTTGCATCAATCACATCCAGTTTTGTTTTATTTTGTTTTTTTTTTTTTTTTGGTGTCCCTGAAGGACGGGAACTTTCTATTTTGTTTTGATAGTGTAACCTGAGGCTTTGACTTCATATCCTGACTTACCTATTTTCTTTAATACAAGCCAAGAGACAGATGATGGTTTTCTAGTGGGATCTAAATTAGAGATGATGTTTGGCTATTCCTCCATTTCTGCACACTGGAATTGGCCTCATCCTGCAAAGCACATAAGCTCTGTAAAACACTTCTGTATCACAAGGCATATCCACAGAGTGAAACAAAGGTAAAGCTGTAGCAAGTGCCAACGTATTCCTCACTAGCTTGATCTCACTTGTACAGTGACAGTTGCAAAGCAATGATGATGTGCACTTCAGCATTCACTGGCAGCCAGAGTAGGTATAGATGGTTCCTGGAGCATTTGCTAGTATATCCCATTGTACTTTACTTATATTGTCTTTTTGGTGGAATAAAGACTGTCAGAGACTGGTCTAGCCATTTTGAAGCATCTTCAATCTTCTAAAACTTCAAAGAAGCCCGTTGAAGCCTCCTCTTTTGAAGAAGGGAGAAGTGTAAAGAAAATTAATCTGAAAGATGTTTGGTCTATGCAATAAAACAAAATCCTTTCTTCAGTATAGTTTCTTCCTTTTCCTCCATAAATGCTCTCTCCTTTATTCTTCCTGTTCTCCAGGTCAGTTTGACCTAGTAGGTTGTTGCTTACATTTCCTTCCTGTCACACTTCAAATTGCCACTACACATTTTCTACACATCAGTAGAAATGTGAGCATCTGGAATTTTTGCACTCCTAGGAAATACAGGATTAACCATCCCTTCTCACTTGCCTGCCTGTGAGGTTATGCCGCTTTTTCCTTGATATTCCAAAGATTTCTTTACACAGTTAGCCAAGAGTCTCCTGACCTCTTACACTTTCCAAAACTGTCAGATTTTTATCCCTGTATCTTCCAATGAGTTAAAATGACTCTGCTGCAATTATGGCCCACTACAGGCTGTGGGTTATTCCCTACAAACTGGGAGAAGAGATCAAATTTTTTCCTTCCTCCAGAAATCTTATCTTTAAAAAAAATGCTCTCTTGGTCTCTTTCCTTAGCTACGCCCTTTCAATTTGCTCTTTGCTCTCAGATGATGGTTTCTAGCTATTTGACCATTCTTATTACTTTCTTCTAAACTGTCTTTAGTTGATCCCTATCTTTCTTGAAGTGACAGCCCAAAATTCAACATATCCCTTTAGATTTGAGGCCTTTGAGTCTTGATCAAAGTTGGGCAGAATGGAAAGATTACTTCAAGGGCCTTGCTGCCTGCCAGTACGGTATTTGGATTTGCCACAGCAAAATGACATTTTTAACTCATGACTCACACATATTAGCTTATGATTCAACAGAACCTCTGACCCTTTCCTATATAGCAGCTTCCTAGCCAGCTGCTCCTCATTCTTTATTCATGCAGTTGACTCATCTTGCCTACATGAAGTACCACACACTTGCCTCTATCCAGGTTCAACTTATCTTTTCAAGTTTATCGAGATTATTTTGAATTCTAATCTTGTCCTCCAGTGAATCCAGCTTCCTCCCCCTCTATTTGCAAACATCTTAAGGGTTGTGGTCATTAATGAGTTCAGGACAGCTTCACACATCCTTCTATTTTGACAGGGATACAGTGATAATTACTTTCTGGGTGCAGGTTTCCAAATAGTTTTGCACTTATATTATCATAGATCTCCACAGACCATACTTCCTTTACTTTTGAGGATGTCACATGTGACAGAGTCAGATGACTTCCCAAAGTCAAGACTTTTAAGATTTAGTGCTTCCTCTCTGCCATACTGCAGAATGGCAGTAGGCTGGTCTGATACAATTGTTCCAATATCTTTCTAAGAATTACAATTATCTGATACATCCAAAATTGGCTGGCTCCTTCCATTTTTAAAGATAAACATCATCATACCCCTTATGATATCCACCATCTCTGACAACCCCATACTGACCTTACTTCCTATTGCTGGTGACTTCAGACCTTGAGTACTCTATGTGTTTTTGCTAGGAGACAGTTTGAATGGGCACTTTGACTTGAATTATTCTAGGGAACAAAATTAAAAAAGATTGATCCTGTCTTATTAGTAACATTATGAAATGAAAAAGAAATCTTTCTTTCATGTTACTTGATAGTTTGTACTATTGTTGAATTTGATAGGAATAAGTGAATTTTAATTGTAGAGTGTAGCATCTCAAATTTTCTGAATTTGTCCTGAATTCAAGAATATTTTTCCTGAAAAAGGTATTTTTCATCGCATTTACCATTAAGAAAAAGAAATGCTCACTTCTACTCTAGATTGTACAGTGTTATCACAAATATAACTTAATTAGGCATGAATTCACAGTACATTACATTCTGGGCCTATCAAAGCAACATTGTTCACAATGTGATTGTCAGTGTTTGCAAAAACAGGTTGTTGGTTATGCAGATGGGCAAAGAGGGGAGTGACAAGAGATCTTGAAGTTATAAGACCACAGAAAATTTATCATGATGGTGGAATCAAAAGACTTGGAAACTGGTGATAAAAATAGGATTTTAAGATTTCTCCCACCAGAAGAAATCTACTCAGGGCATTGTCCTTATATTGTAGCTGGCAAACCTGCAAGACATCCAAGGCTGCAGTACAGCAGGCAACTCCCTCGGCTTCCAACAAATTCAGATCATGAAGCTCCCCACGTATTAAGATTGAAGCCAAAACAGTCTTTTGTCTGAGAGATTAAAGAAAAGCAGGTTATCTTCCTCTAAAGGATGTCTTTTGTTAAACATCTATGCAAATACTATTGAAAGTGATGTCAAAAGGAGTATGCTTATATGTGCCTGCATTTAAAGATTCATTACTTTGCGTAAAACATCAGATGTAATAGAAGACAAATGAACTTAAAAGATGGGTAATCTGGAAACTGCAACACCAAAAGGTAACTGCAGTGTTCAAGTTAGGTAGCAAATATCTTAGCTAAAAGAAAGAAATTAATTCTTTGGGTTTGATTTAGTGAGGTAGCATACTGGTTTTCACTCACCCATCACAGGTCATGGCATTCAAAAGGCTTTTTAGAGGTCATCCCCCACGGCCCCAAGCTCTGTCCCAGTGTAGGCAGAGTCCCAGAGCAAACCAGGTGGGACATCTCCACTTGCCCCCAAGATGTTTTGATTTTAGCTCTTCTAGCTTTTCTAGTATTGAGGGCATATTTAGAAGAAGATAAACAGTTCACATAGCTTTCCATTAGTGACAAAAACATATGTAAAACAGACAAGACTTCCTTAGATTCCTTAGGGAATTTTCACATAGACTAAATAAACAGGTAGAAGTCTACTTGCTTGCCCCCAGTTAGCAGAATCACCTCATTTGTGTCACAAGTTCAACATGTTCACCTCTATCTGACAAGACTATCATCCAGAAACAGGAATACTCAAAAATGGTTCTAATTCTGAAAGTGTTGGTCCATACTAATAAAGTCATGTGTTAAAACTATCAAGTATGGTTAATCAAGGGCCTTCCTAAGAGGTACAGAAGCTCAATATTGAGATATTGTTACAGGCTTATAAATAACTAAATTTATGACCTGGGTAAGGGGAGGGAGTGCCTCCTCAGCAAGTTTGCTGATGATACCAAGCTGGGAGGAGTGGCTGACACACCTGAGGGCTGTGCTGCCATTCAGAGAGACCTGGACAGGCTGGAGAGCTGGGTGGAGAGGAACCTCCTGAGTCTCAACAAGGGCAAGTGCAGAGTCCTGCACCTAGGGAAAAATAACCCTAGGCACCAGTACAAGGTGGGGGCTGACCTTGTGGAGAGCAGCTCTGCAGAGAAGGACCTGGGAGTACAGGTGGATGACAAGCTGACCATGAGCCAGCAATGTGCCCTTGTGACCAAGAAGGTCTCCTGGGGTGCATTAGGAAGAGTGTTGCCAGCAGGTGGAGGGAGGTGATCCTGCCCCTCTACTCAGCCCTGGGGAGGCCTCATCTCGAGTACTGTGTCCAGTTCTGGGCTCCTCAGTCCAAGAGAGGCATGGAGCTACTGGAGAGAGTCCAGTGTAGGGTTACGAGGATGATCAGAGGGCTGGAGCACCTGCCCTATGAGGAACAGCTGTGGGAGCTAGGCCTGTTTAGCCTTGGGAAGAGAAGCCTGAGGAGGGGATCTTATCAATGTGTAGAAGTACCTGAAGGGAGGGTGTCAAGGGGACAAGGACAAACTCTTTTCTGTTGTCCCATGCGACAGGACAAGAGGCAATGGGCAGAAATTGAAGCACAGGAAGTTCCGCCTGAATGTGAGGGGGAATTTCTTCACTGTGCTAGTGATGGAGCACTGGAACAGGCTGCCCAGAGAGCTTGTGGAGTCTCATTCTCTGAAGATCTTCAAGGTCCGCCTGGATGCAACCCTGTCTACCATGCTCTAAGTGACCCTGCCTAGCAGGGGGGTTGGACTAGATGATCTCCAGAGGTCCCTTCCAACCTTACCGATTCTATGATTCTAAATATAGAGGAACATATCCCCCTCTTATTACTTACTTTAAACAGTTTTGATATCAACTATTTTACCTCTTTTAAAAAAGTCACACTTGCAAATTTATTTAGCCTCATAGATAAGCATCATGTATGCCCACCAAGAGCAGCATGGACACATAGGCAGTCTGGGAATGCATCCTCTCCAAAACCAACAGACAAAACTCTATTTTTTCTAAAAGAGAAAGAATTCTTACTTCTAATCACAGCTTCACCAGGCCACACTAAAGGTAAAACAACAATAATAATAATGATAAAATTCTGCAACACATAAAAACTTGTAGAACAGTAATAGTGGTGCTTTTGCTATTTTTATGAGGCACTAATCTAGTTGCCTCATAAGGAAGTAGATTATGGTCTCATAAAACAGCACAATGCAACTATGGTATAATGACTTTAGTAGGTACAACAGCAGCATTAGTACAGTTGCTTTCTTGACAAATTCTATAATATAGGATGATAAGTATAAATATAATATCAATCTAAATTTTATTTGATTATGGTTTCTACCACATCAGAACTGAAAGAGATAACAAGAGAACATGAAGTAGCCAAGATAAATACAAAAACCCAACCTATAATAAAAGACAAGCTAACACATTCAGCTTCCTAAGTGTAAAAGTATTTTAGCAGATGCCCGGAACACTAATGGTATTTACACAATTCATACAAAGTAACAGCCTTAAAAGCAAGACATCAGTTGTACAATAGGAAAGAATGAAAACAGGAATTAACTAAATGGAAATACCCCTTCAGAAGCCATCATTTATATCACATCAATTTATTTCATTTCTCCGTATGGAAGAACATTAAAAATACATTTTAAATGACTATTACACATATTTCATGCCAGACTAGTAAAAAAGGTACAATAAGAATTTTACTTCATTATTTTTTGCTGCTTTGTGATATTGCAAAGTAGTAATTACACATATGCATACAAAATGAATACTAACAGAATAAGACTCCATAACACAGTTATTGACAGTACAAATATTGGTAAATAATTTATAGTGGCTGTATATATTTACTGAGGGCCTGATCCAATGCCCAAGAAGTCCACCAGATGCCTTTTTGCGTCAGGTACCCATATAATCACGTAGCGTAGCCTCTATTTGTGCATGATCATGCTTTTAAAGACCTAATAATGATTGTCTTTAGTTTTAGTGCTTGTACAGTATATAGCAGCATGAAATCCAGGTCTGTATCTACAATGCTTCAGTTCTGAATAACAGTCTGAATCTCTTTGATCATCCATGATAGAACCATGAAAATCGAAGTCACTTCCAAATTTTTTAAAATTTCTCGTTGGACTTTCAGTTCTATTTCTGAGCCATTAAAAGGCAGTTTGGAGGGATTGTAACAGAATGTTTATTACTGTGCAGCACCTCAGTAGCATTATGATGATTATTAGTTATATGATGTACAATCTGCAAGAATACTAATATCCTTGCATAATCAGCCCTACCTAGCTCCATTTAAATGTCACTTTGAGTTTCAAGCTCTCCTGTTGCTTCCACACAGTGTTCCCTTAAGTATCTCCCCATTGCTGGAGGACAGACATTTGAACAAACCACAACCAAGTATTCCCGCCACCCCTCCATGCTGCTAACTTATTATTTTTACTCTAAAATTAGGACCTTCAGGTACTGGAAGAACAAACAGCAGTTCCAGCTCTAAAAAATACCTATACATCAACACCTTAATTCTGCAAATTTCTGGTATACCTTGCTTATGCACAACTCCGATTGCTGAAAATGCCAGCTCTAAGAGCTACAAGTGTAGCAGGCTTGCTGTCCTGCGGACCTTTTGTCCACACAGCCACTGCAGAAAGAGCCCTTCTGGAAATGCCCATAGAAGTGCTAAACATGCCAGGTGCTTCGTATGATCTGCAAGATGTTGTGGCTACCTTTGTAGTGTGTAGGGCAGGTGAATGTGATTTGGGGGCAGGTCCAAAGCTGTCATTAACTCATGATAGAATAGAATCATAGAATCAGTACGGTTGGAAGGGACCTCTGAAGATCATCTAATCCAAGACCCCTGCTCAGCAGGGGAACAACTGGCCCATACGGGGATTGAACCCATGACCTTGGCATTATTAGCACCATGGGCTGTGATGCTCATGGGTGTGTCAGTGTGTTTACACATGTGTACATATACTTTCATAGGCAGATAGACTGATACACATCGTCAATACTGCATCTTGTTTCCCCTCTTCCAATCCAAATCCAGTTAAATCTCAACTCTCTGTGAGTCTGCTGTCTGTGAGTCTACCCTGCACACTTTCAGCTACACTGGTACAACAGTTCACTGTTGTCCCCCTCCTTATTCTATCTGCTTTTGTGTCTTCACCCACATTTTTTTTAACTAATAGTAACATGAAATTGATTTAATGAATGAAATGAAATAGAAACCGTATAAGTCCTTTACATTATAGACATTTGAAAGATCTGCAAAAGAACTACGGCTTGCAGAGAAAAAATAAGATCCTGAATTTTGGAAGGGTTAAGCATGGCAGCTCAAGTACATTTTAGTATGGCTTTTGCCTGCTCAGCCTCACAAAGAATGAGGTTAAGGAATTTACCTCAGATCTTTTTTTATATGGCCCACTCTCTTTCTCTTTCTTTCTCTCTCTCCAGGTTAGGGCCCATATGATCATCAAAATGACAGGTGGCAACTAAGAAGAAACCTTTCAGACATTTTCTATATCTTATACTGAGCAGAATAATGTTAAAAACTGTTGTTTCTGGTAATGATGGGAAAAGCAAGACACTTCTAGTTAAAATTGGACTTGGTAATGGCTGTACATACAGAATACCTCATAGAAAGGACAAAATACGGTAGGAATGCAAGGATCACAAATGTTGGGATGCTAAGACATATCCATCCATCAGTAACAGAGATGGAAATAAAGAAATTGGTCTGTTAACAAATGAAAATCCAGTTAAATGTATGATGTCATAAATTACAAAAACAGGATCTAAAGATCTTTTGATTTTAGCTGCCTCTAATTCCTTTCTAACATCTCCTCCTCTTTTATACAATCAGAAGCAAGGTTTGGCCAGATCAAGAGATGGTTTTGCTGGCTCTTGTAATAGCCAGGTAGTTGTCATAGAGCCAATAAACTGACACAGAAACAAAGTTATCCTACTTTTTTTTAAATTCTATCTTTGACCTGCATGCAGCCAGTAGTGCATATTTTATTGTGTTGATTGGGTTTTCATTATACCCTTTGTCATTTGCTAAAAGGTATTTTAACTTCATTTAAATCTCCTTCTGCCTCTGAAATGTCAATAAATGTCACTGTTATCATCAGTTTTGTCCTGGGTTAGCTTTTCTGAGTTTTCTGTCTTTAGATTTGATTAAAATTGGGAAATAAATAGTGAATAACATATTGATTGCAGAGTGGGAAAGGTTGCAGATAATTTATTATCTGGTGAGCATGATACTAAGCTTTTTCTAGAAGATTCTTAATGCCAACAAAATTCATTCTGATGGGAAAGAGGGGTTTTGTAACTATTTTATAGTGCAAAATAGTTTAACAAGTCTTTGCTTGGTCATCCGTAGACCACAGGTCAAGTTACGATCAATGGTGGTTACTCCATGCTGTTAGTTTAACAGAGACCTTAAACAAGAAGCTGTTAAAGATTATTAGATCTGAAATCAAAATGTCTTGCTTGCCAGAAAAAAGAGATGAACAGACATTGTCTGTGAACACTAAACTAAACCATAATTCACTCTATTAGCAGTAATTTCATTATATTGCTTTATCCAGCCTTACAGAACAGTGGGTATTAAGAGCTTTATGTCCTAAATTCACATTTTTTTCATTCTCCAGTATTGCATCACTGGCCAAGAGAATGAAAACTTAACTTGCCAGAACAAGCTTCTGCATTTTTCATCATACCAATGAACCTTCAGGAATCTTCTTGTTTTCAAACCCTTTCATGTCTGGAAAAAACTGAGTGCAAAAATGGTGATAATTTAGAGGAAGCAAAATAAGACAGGACTAGATAAGATATCAGTCAGGGTCTTCTGTCTTTCCTGATTGCATATCAAAGAGTCTAATGACCATTTAGTCTGAAGAAGTCTATCTATGATTTCAACAATATTTGTCCCTAACTACAATCATAAGAATCCCACTCATCATATCAGTCCTCTTTTGCCCCTTGGTGTTAATGCTGGTGGGAACTACCTTGTGTGATCATCCTGATCTGAAGTCTGCAGGGCCATTTTTTTTCTGAGCATTTGACAAGAGCTGCCTTCCACTTATAGCAGCTCAAGACAATGCCCAATTTATAAGTGGAGACTGAAGGTATCACTGCAACAGAAATAATAATCGGAAAGCATCTTAATATGTCTGGTAGGCTGAAGCCTTACCTTTACCTTTTACTTTCCTGAAATATCAACATTTTTTTTATTATTATTAAGGATATAAGACAATTCAGGTAAGTACCTTCTCCATCAGGCAATAACAAATCCCAGAATGCCAGCAAATTGAGGAGGCGCATTACCAGTAACAGACCTGACTGTGAAAGCTGGAAACCAATCACAAACCCTTGCCCCTCACCTCCAAATCACAGTAATTACTCTGTGGTTCAAAATAAGTTAGCGAATGAGTACCAATGAAGATAACTGATACTAATTCTCAGGAGAAATATATACCACTTATTCAGAAATATCTCTGAGTACCTGATAATCTTTAATCTGTTTATTCTTGCTCCATGGAGAGTAAGAAACAGTCACTATCCACATTTTCAGAATTAACATTCGGCATCATATAGGACCACCAGCTGAGTGTACAAACACAGGTTTTGTGATTACTATAGCAGAGTAATAGATTACTATTCAAGAGATCCTCAAATGATTCAGCCATCCAGAGCTGATGGACCTGGCTCCCTGTACAGCCAATGGAGAGAAGCAGCGATACATATGCAGCCAACCTATTGAAAGGCACCAAATTAGGCACATTACTTCCTTCAAAGCATGCATAGTGTCTGTCACTGCTCGCTTGCTATTTGTAGAAGATGGCAGTATTACATATTAATCATTCCTTTTAAGAGGTATAAATGAGCAACACACTGCAGCACGAATATACCCATATAATAATAGCTAATATACAGTACCTAGCCCTAGCTTCACATCAGATGTTGCATGCACCTTTGAAGTCAGAAAGGTAAAGTGACACTGTATCAGTCAAACAACTTATTAACAGATGGTTAGTAGTCATACAATGTAAACCATTCTAGTAGCTTTGGAAGGACTAAATCCTGTACCTCTGCAGGTATAGACAAAACAAGGTGAGACAAAACAATGTGATAAAATATGAGATGATATAATTTGTCTTAATATTATCGTCTGGGCATTTATAAAGCATAAATAGGTTTCACCTCTAATTTCTGTGCATACTTGGAAAATAGAGTTACCATCAGACATTTATTACAGGAAAGGACTCTCACAGAAAAAGATTAGCCAGAAGAGGTGTCTTAGCAATAATAGTGATAGAAATTAACTACCTTGAGAAGAGATACCCTCACGTAAGGCATTGAGCTACATTAAATTTGTTTTTTGTCTTATTTATTCATAATGTAATGGGGTCACAGAGCATTTACTAAGAGCCCCGATGGCTGACCTGCTCTTGAGCTGTTGCTTTTTCATTAATATAAAATAGAAATATAGAGCATGTAGGAAAAATAGCCTAGATATGAAAGTGATAAAAATGGCAAACAGAGCACAAAAGCCATCCCCGTGCTTCCATTTCAAGTTGAACCATCGCATTAGCCTATGAATCTTAGTTCCCAACCTCATTGCCTGTGTATCCAGATCCCCTCTTCCACCAGTAGGCTGCTAATTACATTATTATTAAAGAAGAAATATACCCTTACATTGGCCGCAGTTCATTTGGGAATTATTCTATAAAAGTTATATAAAAGATAAACCTCACTAAAGTTATTCTGTTTCTGCCCCACATTATTCAGACAGTGTCAATAATTCAAGTAACAAATGACTACTCATTGCCAGTTACAATCAACAGGGAAAGATAAACTCTGGAGAGCTATCTAGCAGAGAAACATCTCCTGTGTTTCTTTTTTCTACATTTCTAGCCAAACTAGAAAGAGATTTTCAAAAATAGCTAAGCAATTTCAACAACAAAAATTTCACTGAAACTAATGGGACTTTTGCTCTTAGTTGCTTTTCACTCTCTTTGTTAAGTCTAAGGCATTCTCTTCACCAGTTTTGCACCTTAAATTACAAATGTCTGCAGCATTTCCTCAGGAACAATTAGGTTTAGTAGCTTCCTTTGCTGTCCAAATATTAGTGCAATTTAGCAACCTTGAAAGATGAAGTCCAGATGCAGCAGCTTCAAGCCCTGACCACTAGGTGCCCTCAAGCATTCATGCTTGGGGGAAGAGTATGTCATGTCTGTGGCAGCAAAACCTCACTAGCCCTGACAAAGTATTTTGCTCATAATAAATAAAATATGACCCACAGAATTTCCTTTACATGGAGTTCACACGTATCTTCAACTGCTATGAATTAGTGTAAAGACTTTTAACTGAAAAAATTAGCAGAGAAGAATCCTAGTATAAGGCATGTTTACCAAATGAAGTATTATTATTCTGTGTTTCCACTGCAGTTTCCTATTCTCTCCATCGTTGTGCTTCTGGCAATGACAAACTGTTCCACCTTAAAAAAAGAAATCAATGGGATGTTTGAAACTGTATATGGGGGAGGGGAGGGTGCGTTCATATATTTATTTATTTATTTATATATTTATTTATTTCTCATGGCACCCACTTAGCAATGATTCCGTGACACCCCATCTATGCACTGAGCAGCATCTGTATTTTAAACAGTGACACTGTACCCCTTCAAAACTGGAATAGATTTACTCCCTCCACTCCAGGTTCTCTGCTAATGCCTGCTGGTGACACAGAGGCAATGCCCAATCAACTGACTGAGGAAAGTGTTGATGGACCCCAGGGATGCTCCTCTGCCCCAGCTGTGATGAGAGGGCAAAAGGAGAAGAAACAGAGTCCATTAGCAACTTGAGGGGGATGTCAAGGGATTAAATATTGTTCTGAGTTTCAGTATGAGAAGTGGATGTCCTGAGTTTCAGTATGAGTGAGTCAGAGCTCCAGCTGATCCACTGGGAAGAGACGCAGAGGCTGCAGAGATAGGCAGAGAGGAGGAGACTGTGGAAGGAGGGTGAGCAAATGGCCTGGAGCAGCCCGAGCCGTTAGGCACAGCTCTCATCAACAATAAACATGTAGTTGCACTGTCTAAGGCTCACCCTCTCCTATAGCCATTGAAGGGTGCAGGTTACGTCTTTGCATTCCCCTCTACGCTCTGCACCAGGGTAGGACCAGACAGAGATGCACAGGCACCTTGTTTCTCTTGGCCTTCCCTTTTAGAGCAGGGAGGCTCTGCACTTACCCTCTATGAAAAAGAAGAGACAGCAAGAGAGGAGAGGTGTACAGTTAGCCTGCCTGCTTGTCTGGCAAGCACAAAGTCACAGTTTAGCTCCTGGTAAATATTCAAAGCTCGAAGTTCATGCCAGGGAAAGGAGCTGGAAAGTCCCTGGTAAAGACTGTCTTCTAGGGTCCAGAGGTGGCAGTGAGCACAACACTCTCCTTGTGCACTTCATTACAACTAAACATCCTGTTCCCGATCCTTTTCTGCCTTGCAGAGATCTGTATCTTTTCATTGTTCATTTCACTAAAACACCTTCTTTCTTCAGGTAAGTTGTAATTCGTATAACCCTAATGCATCTCTAAGCATTGCAAAGTTTGCTAAAGTGAGTCTGACTTCCTAATCAAGCAGAGAAAAATGCATCAAATCTGCACTGCCTTAGTGAATGTCACAGAGTATACAACAAAAGAAATGTTTAATTACACTGTCACTGCAGCTTATTCAGCCCCCCTACCATCCTCCTCATCCCAGTACGATGGCAATAATCAAGCTAATCAGGAAGTTCATGTTTATAAATCAATTAATGCATCAATTAATGCACTGTTTAATGTGCTGCCTAGAGCAGCTATTATTGGCAGTACATGTCAGTTAATTGTTTCCTTCCTACTCTGCTTGCTCAGTGGGAATGTATTGGCAGAAGGTATCTCTTACGTTCATGTTGCTGATATTGAGGGTGATGCTGGACTCTTGCAGTTCTGGATGGTTGGCTACAATAACCAGCATGTCTCTGTTTTACTGATGTAAGGAAAAAAAATGTGTTTCCCTAAATCCTGCTAAAAGTAGAGGGTGATGCTGGACTCTTGCACTTCTGGATGGTTGGCTACAATAATCAGCATGTCTCTGTTTTACTGATGTAAGGAAAAAAAAATGTGTTCCCCTAAATCCTGCTAAAAGTAGAAGGCAAAACATATTTCTGGGACACATGGGATGTATTGTCAAGGATATTACACTTCAGACAGCATCATATCCTGCCTCTTCTCTCCCTGCAGCAGTCTCAAGCTCTGCTGAGGGACTACAGCATGGTACCAGCCTACCAAATGATGCTATGGGCTGTAGGATGTATCTGACATATCAGTAGGGACCCTACACCTTTCAAATAGTGTTAGAAAAGTATTCTGTGAAGCGGCGGTGAATAATTGCAACACAGCAGCACACCACAAATCAGAAATTAACCTCAGCAGTGTCCCCTAAAGTCACCAAAGAAGTTAATGTCACAGTAAAGCAAAGGACCAATAACTCCTGTCTATTAATCTACTATTTTAGCCACATTGCTCTTCCCGAGGTTCACTTTCTTCTCTATGACAGTATATAAAACATGAACTTACCAGCTCAAACTTACTTGCTAGTGAAACTTGACAGTACATGTTGTAAAAGTCTATGACTAGTACAAGATGCTATCATCTCACCTCTTCTCCTCTGATGCAAAGTCCAACAATGGTCTGCAGTTGTAAGTAAATTTTTGCACAATAAATAGTTCACACCACTACATGCTTGATTCTTCAGCACTAGTTAGTATAGTTGTCAATCTCTATTAAGCGCACTTCTTGCATTAAAATGGCACATAAGATGAATTATCCACCAGCAGATGTTCCTTTCAGGTCACAGCAGAGGATTTTGGAGAGACAATATTGGGATGATATTCTTGGGATTGAACTAGCATACTATGTAAAAGGACCTTGTTTCTCTTGTCATCTGTTCATAAATTGCAAATATAAAAATGAGACATGTAGAAGTTCAGCACTGCATTGAAAATAGATCTATTCAGTTCCAATCTCTGTCATGCTTTTTCCCTTCCTTCTTCTATCTTCCCTTCCTGAAGTGTGAAGACATCACCTTAACTCTCATTATTCCTAAAAAAAAAAAAGAAAAAAAAAGAAAAGAAAAGAAAAGAAAAGGAAAAAAAAAATTACTCTGCTGTAAGAGGTTATTATAGACTAGCAATCAACTTTTAATTCTACTTAGCTACATAATTGTTCTAGTTAAATTATATTACTTTGAGCATATGACATATCAATTCATGGGCTTTCTATACAATTATAATATAATAAATCAAAATAATTTTGCTGCTATATTATCTGTAGACACTTATGTAAGGGTTTATTATCTCCAACCAGCCACAAAATGTTTTGTACCTTTGTATAAAAACTTTTATAGCTTTTTACCTTTGTCTGTGGCCAAGAAGGCTAATGATATCCTGAGCTGCATTAGGAAGAGCACTACCAGCAGATCAAGGGAGGTGATCCTCCCCCTCTACTCAGCCCTGGTGAGGTCTCTTCTCAAGTACTGTGTCCAGTTCTGGGCTCTCCAGTACAGGAGAGACATGGACATTGAGTCCAGTGAAGGGTTACTAAGATGATGAAGGGACTGGAGCATCTCTTATATGAGGAAAGGCTGAGAGAGCTGGGATTGTTCAGCCTGGAGAAGAGAAAGCTGAGGGGGGATCTTATCAATGTGTACAAATATCTGAAGGGAGGGTGTCAATAGGATGGGGCCAGACTCTTTTCAGTGGTGCTCAGCAATAGAACAAGAGACAATGGGCACAAACTGAAACACAAAAACTCTGTCTGAACATAAGGAAAAACATTTTTACTGTGAAGGTGACTGAGCACTGGAGCAGGTTGCCCAGAGAGGTTGTGGAGTCTCCATCCTTGGAGATATTCAAAATCTAACTGGACATGGTCCTGGGAAAGCTGCTTTAGTAACTCTGCTTGAGCAGGGAGGTTGGACTAGATGATCTCTAAATGTCTCTTTCCACCTCAACCATTCTGTGATTGCATTGAAATAATTCACCTAACTATGAATTCTGAAATACAAGTTTCTATACAAGTCTTACAAGAATCTGTATTTTCATGGACATAATTCTTCAACAGAAAATATTAGGTCAGAGATAGACACAAAATAGAGTAGCAGCAACATCTACAAAAAGCTCAGCAAATGCAAAACAGATAGCAAAGTAAACCCAGTCAGTGAAGAAAGTCCTCAGATGTGTCAAATTTACTCCAGCCACCATCAGATAAGCTATTAGCTCTGAACAACACCTTTAATAAGTAGGTCACTGGAAAAGAGAAATACGTACTGCAATGTACTAGAAAACTAGAATAGGAAAGAAGAAATACTGGAGTTATGGAACTAGTGGTGAATACAGAATGGTTGATATTTTCAAAGGCGCTCTGTATTGACTGAACACTGCTTCAAATGAATGGAAAAGAGCTATTAGCAGCTAAGGGAACTGAGCTAGTTCAGTGTTCAATATCTCTGAAGAGCTCTTCGTGTAATATGCATACCCCAGCAGTTTTTGAACTTGCAAAATATTGAATGATTGCATGTACTTTCACTACCCACAGTCCTGGGTTTTCAGTACTGATGCAGTTTCTAGCAACACTCATGCTTTTAATGAGAGATCTCTGTCAAAGAATCTTTTTTTTTTTTTTGTCTCAGATTAGCCACACAAGCACAAATTTATTTGAAATATATAAAGACTGTGCAACCCCAGCACTAGAAGGAGGGATAGTAGCTCATGAAGGGACATGCCATTCCCCAACCCAAAATGAGGGGAACAGTATACAATCATGATATGAAACAAGACATTCAGCTTAAGAATTGCAATAAAGGACAATAGCTTTAAAGCCTCACTGCCCACTGCTGGTTGAGGAAAACATCTTCAGGTGAAACATAGTCGCTTTTAATCTAAATGGAAATTATTTCACAGGCACAGCCTGTTTTGTGTCACATAGTCTACCTTGTCTTTTTTAAGGCATTTTCCACTCTTCAGAGATACGGAAGCATCTTAAACACTAGCAAAACACATCTCGTTCTAGAAATTAAGGCATAGCTATCCACAAGTGCACTTCATGAAAAGAGAGACATAAAGTCTCAAGCCTGATAAAACCTTCTATTCAATACCAATAGTTTTACTGAAACCTATGTGAAGAGAAAATTTTACATAAGTGTATTTGCCTTAGGTGTATTAACAGTTCCTCTGACAAAGTTTAGAAAGGGGTCATTGTGCTTAAGGACATAATTCAGCAAAGAAATTAAGCTTTCATTTGAGTTCAAAGTTGATTTTAAGAGGTCTGCTAAATCTGGCCTTATGTGACTAGTGGAAGGCTTGAGTAAGGTGAAATTGCTCATCATAAGTAACAGAGCTTTTCTTGTCTTTTTCTTTCTTTTAATACTAACCTCCTGCAGAATCAGAGTATCACAGAAGAGTTGAGGTAGGTTTCTTTCAGGAAAAAGACTTAGTCTTTGGAAGATTAAATAAAAATATTTGGTTTTGTTTTGCCAAAGGGAAGGAGGTTTTCTGTTAAGATCACATGGAGCATAGTAGCATACACAGTCAGAATATCATTCTGCTCTTGCGTGAGCTTTTCATTAATGAACTGCATGGAAGAGAAGATTGAAGGTTTAGAGATGCAGCTTCAAAAACATTGATGAAATATTGGAGGAGATATCTGACATATTTTGTTCATTGATTGCCTCTGAACCAAGACATAGAGGGCAATTTCTGGACAGGAGAGTGAAAGAGTACCACCAGGACAATGCTGAAACTAACATGAAGGGAGGGTGTCAAGGGATGGGGACAAATTCTTTTCAGTTGTCCCGTGTGACAGGACAAGAGGCAATGGGCACAAATCGAACCACAGGCAGTTCTGCCTGAACATGAGGGTGAATTTCTTCACTGTGCGAGTGATGGAGCACTGGAACAGGTTGCCCAGAGAGGTTGTGGAGTCTCCTTCTCTGGGGATATTCAAAGCCTGCCTGGATGCAACCCTGTCTACCATGCTCTAGGTGACCCTGCTTGAGCAGGGGGATTGGACTAGATGATCTCCAGAGGTCCCTTCCAACCTTACTGATTCTGTGACTCTGTGATCAGAATTTGCCATACAGGACAATTCAGATGAGAACCTGGAAGAGGATGAGGAAAAAAGGCAGCGAGAATTAGGACTAGTCTTAGCAAGTGGAGGAAGTGACAATAGAAATACCAAGGAAAGAAGAGAATGAAAATAACCAGAGATTAGCCATTCTAAAACAACTTAGTGTGACTGTGGGCACCTGTTAGTAAGCCTGTCATCAGTAGAAATGAGGTGAACAGAAGTATACATTTTGCCACTCTGAGGTTAAAATCAACAGATAACGCAAAGAAAAAAATTATTCAGCTGGATTGTGGTCTTAAAAATACCAATAAGTCCTCATAATTTTGGAACTAACAAAGCTATGGGAACTGCAGTAAAAAAATGATAAATTATATATTCCTCTGGGAAAGCCTCTCAGTTCTGAAGACAGGAAAGAGCACCAGATTGAAAATGGATATACCAGCTATACAGGAAAAGATTTTTGGAGTAATGGACCATTACAGTGCCTCCTATGAGAAGAAGTTGAAGTAGCACTTTCTTATCAAGTAGAAAAGGTACTAGTCTCCTGGATGAATTAATAAAATTAGTGTAGAATAATTCCAAATCAATCATATCACTCTTGCGAAGCAGCTCCAAATCCATCAAAAGTTATTACTGAAATGTGAAATGTTGGAAGAGTCTAGAAGACAAACAGAAAAGAATGATAGACTGTACTTTCCATCAGCAAGAACCAGTCAACATGTCTTCACAGGTGACTGCTCAGAGATGAGATCTTCAAAAAATACTTCTTCTCGTAAAATGGACCAAGATAATCATGTAAGGTTAGCTGTTGAAGAGTTTGTAATTTTGCAGGAAAAAACAATGCATATACACAAAATAATCAACAACAACATATATTAACACACATATATAACAGAACGTATGTGGGGAATAAAAACAACTTTTATGATTACAGATTGGTCACTAATGCTTTATATAATGCTTAGTATAAATGCTAAGAATAGATGACTGGTTGCTCTCCCTGTGACACTACTTTTTTTTCCAACAGTGCACTGTTATGCCTAAACATTCACTATATAAAATAAGGTGCCTCTCCTCCCACTTTCTCCTCTCGCACAGGTAATTATCTAGACATACTCTTCAAGAGGATCATCATCATCTCTTATGAAACATGCATTTAATGTGTTTAAGTCACTCACAATTATGATTATTGCCACTGGGAATAAGACCCTTTTTTTTCCTGTTTTCATTCTTATTACTTTTATTTCTCTAAGTGTTCCTTCATAAGGAGAAAGACACAAATGGGAACTTTCTCTGTACTTTCGATTATGCACTGTTGTAACAAGTGCTCTAGGGATGTTAATTAAAAGCCTCTGTAATACCTACTATCCCTGACCAAGGATATTAACCTAGCAGAACACACATTATCTTCTTTGCCTCAGAATTAGAAAAGATGTGCTCATATAACTTCTACTCATCCTCATCTTTCTGTCCTCTAAGAAGTGAGTTGTTGAAAGATTAAGGCCAATGACCATCACATGTCTATTTTGTGAAAGTGAAAAAAAAATTTGCAGATGATGCCTGAACACAGCTCCCTTTGGCATCTTAATGCAGTCTTTACTATTAAACTTCCTAGAGGGTTTTCTATGCAATAGATGTAAGATTTGTATGCAGTTCCTAGCTTGTTTTCTACAATACATGAATGACAGCATATCTAAGTGCTATGTCTGCACAGTGAAAGCCACAAAGTGTTTTCCAAGTAATCATGAAATCTGAAGTGAGTTGCTTACCATGACTGCGTAATATACTCTATGGAGATATGAGCGCTTTTGTATATTTAACACTGTGATTTTCTCTTTGATCTCAGATTTCACATTTGTAACTATCCTAATCTTGCAGTTTTGTAACACATTTTCGAAGTTTACCAAGTGGAGCTTTCATGGAACATATATATATGTATATACACACACATATATATACACTTACATATACCACCTATTCTTCTCCTCTCCTTCTTTTGGTAATCATCAGCCTTTTCCTCTCCTTCACAGTATTTTCTACCAATCATCATCAAAACTTTTAACCGCACTTGGGATAGCCACTCTTAGACATAGTCTTGCTAAACTAGTGTGATCTTTGCATTTTTTCTAAGGTTAATAGGAACGAAAAAGCCTCACCTACAGTACTACACACATCACAACAATTTGCTAAAGACATGTGTCATTGTTGAAAACAAGCTATTTGCAACTATTTTGTAACTAAATCAGCTCCTATACAAGCAAATTATTGTTTTTAATGAATAAGGAACATGCCAAAAATACTGTAAATTCAAGGTAGCAGAATCCATGTTTCAAACTTTTCTGTCTTGTTCTTTTTTAATGAAAATGAGTTGATTGACATACTCCCCAGAGGTGCCAGCTCTCGAGCACTGATAAAATCACCTGCATCTGAGCAGATTCTTTCACCAGCTATTTGAAATTGCTGGAACATGGAGGGCATTCCTTTGCTAGTGCTGACAGGAATGAACGATATGGAGGAAAGCACATTTTGCTCTCTTCAATTTTCAGCTGGTAATCTCAGATGTAAACCTATTAAGTAATCCTTTGATTTGTGCCAGAACACCCACTAGTATTTTCTTGAATGTTTATTTTGGAATCTTGGGGTGATTTTCACAGGTTTTGGGTAAACTGTACGGATTTACCTTCTAAAGGTTTGTTAAAAGTACCATTACCCTCTATGTTTGTTTCTCTCACCCTCTATTTTTGTTTCTTTCTGCTTATACAATGCTGCAGTCCCAGAATTACAGGATCTATTACAAATCTTCATTTTCTGGGCTCCATTAAGCAACAAGATCTTGCACCTGGAATGCAAGACATAACTCTTCAAAAAAACTAACATCTTTTGCTTTCCATCACCAACTCACCAAGAAAATTTTCCCAAACAATAAACCTTGCCACAGCTGGCTTGGTGGCTAAATCTAGATGTTTAACCACTGAAGGTTTCACTACTGTCACCAAAGAGCTGCCAAATTAGGCTTGGCAACTTTCAGTGACATACGCAAAACTTCATAACACAGCTGGATCACAGAAACTATAGGCATCTGTCACGAAGGATTGCAGTGACAGTTTGAATGGGATCTAAGATCTTGATGACATTTTCAACTCCTGTCAGATTGCCTTCAAAGAAGTTATAAAGTCTTACACATTTTTCCAGACCTGTTTTGACAATAACATGGCACTAATAGCTGACTGTTGCCCTAACAATTTAGATAACATGTCAAAACTTTTTTGGAACATCTGTTATTAATTTATATTGGGAAACAGCCAGCAGGAGCTGCTTTATCTGACACCATACTTGCTGGCTTTGGAAAAATGATGCTACCTGCTGTATCCTTCTCAAAAGACTGTTCACCTAATGCATGTTTAGGGCCTTTCCTGGGGCTGAATTGGAAGTGCGTGTAAAGCACACAATATGAGAGGGTAGCCCTGCTTCTTTAATTGCAGTCAACGTGTTAACTGTGTATTATCTGTGGTAGCAGATGAATTCTAATGATACTTTTTTGATTCTTACTGAAACAGCCCACTAGTCAATATGTGAGCAAGGTTCTGATAATTCAGTTATCAGAATGATCCAACTTGTTCAACTATCCCTCTTGCAAGACAAAGTCCTGATCTGGATGTTAGCTGTTTTTGAAATGTGTTGTTATTGTCACTCAAGATACTTTGGCCCTAGAGGTTATAAAAAAATACCTCAAAAGCTTCTGACGTAGTTTGGCCTTTGATTTCTACACAGACTTTTAACAACATTTGCAAATGGTTCCTCCTGGGAATGTAAATCTTGGACTGGATTTTATGTGTAAGCATCCAAATGCTTTCAGCCATTGAGTGCAGAAGCAAACACGATAAAGGATTTGTCTTCTTTGTTATCAGCTTCACTCCACAGTTCACTCCCAAGTCCTGGTACCCTGACTGTGCAAATTGTATATAAGCTAGTTCATTCTATGATGTTCTCTTTTGAAGTGAATCAATCAATTTCCAATAAGCCAAAACTGACTTGTCCCCAAAACTTCACTCCACAAACTGTTCCCTATATATACTGTGGATAAGACTGCACTAGTCTGGTTCTCCTCACCGTATGTCGTCCTCCAGTATTATCTCAGCATATCCTGCATCCTAAAAGCACTCTGTAAATTTTCATGCTATATTCCAAAGCATGTAATACAGATGTTTAGCTTTGTTCTATAAAAAAATACTGCTTTTGTAGGCAGCAACACAGCTTTAACACTTTGATGATTCAAGTTAGGAAAAAAGCCACACAGATGCAATAGCAACTTTATTTAAGTACAATGGTTGGGCCAGAGGAGATCTGGGTGAAGTGGTAAGCAGTGCTGAGATGTCCTTAACCTATGCGGATGCAAGCCATCCTGCACCATTCTGTCTGGAGCCAGAATTATTTCCTGGAATGGAGGATTTTGGCAGTGCAGATATAACCAAACACAGTAGTACATTCTGCAGTGCAGACACATGATATGGACACAGGCTCTGTCATACAAGCATTAGAAGAGCTGTCTATACTGAATTGCACTACCTTTTTACTTTGGGATTCACCAGCTCTCTCCAATCTGCCTTTTAGAGAGAGTTCCACATTATTTTCTTCAGCGGCATCATTATTATATTGCTGACTTTAGAACTCATGTTGCCATAGCAAACATTGCATATTGTCTCATTATTATCTGTGCTTTAAACGCTTCTCTATCCAATTATTTCAAAACTGAAGTATTTGCATCCTTGAGACTAAAAAGATGTCACAGATCTTTGAATTCTGACCTTAGCATGTTTCAGTCAAACCAGTTTTTGCATTTGATCACCAGACTGCTTGCTGGGATTCTTCTGTTCGTAGGATTCATGAGGGTCATTTCTAGAGGAGAGAGAAAGTGGGAAATGGGGACTCACAGGTCACTCTTAAAAAATAAAGGGCAGTTCTGGTCACCCATGAGCAGAGAAAGCAGGAAAATGGGAAATGCTGAACTTTTGAGCTGGCAGNAAAAAAAAAAAAAAAAAAAAAAAAAAAAAAAAAAAAAAAAAAAAAAAAAAAAAAAAAAAAAGATGCAGGTATCGAGGTCACTATGCAGACAAGTCTACCTCTCTTAATTCGGTAGGAGTCAGGGCACTCAAGCAGGGGCTGAGCATCCAATACCTAATCTATTACATCAAATATGTGGCGGACAAAAAGGAAAGGTTTATCTGAAACTAGTAAAGGTACACACATTTTAACAGCAGCAAAAAAAAAAGAAAAAGGCTCTATGTTTTAGGCTTTCCCAACTTTGTAACTCCATAAAACTGCTTCTCCTCCGATGGCTAGAAAAGGATCACATTGCCATGCACAGAGGTTCAGGACTTGCCAACTCGCCGTAACAGAAAACACAGAAACTTGTGGACATCAGGCATTTTCGTCGTCAGTATCTTCCCCTCTCTCCTCCTAAACAATTTAATTGTGAATCATTTATTTAACTATTCAGTTATTATGCAGTCTTACATACCACAGAACAAACAGAGTGGTCTCCAAGTATGAATGAGAGTATAGATTTCATCTGTGTTTGGTTCCTATTATTCATGGTATATTGAGCAGGAGGACAGCTGGATCTGCATTACATTTTATATTCTAGTGCCAAATAATATCTTAGAGGTGAACACAAGGCTAGGAAGTGACACCTTTTCCTTAGTTCTGTGTTTAAGAGTATTTTTTCATTTATTTTAACATTAAACAGAACCACCAAATGCACCTGTAGTTAAAATCAAAAATGTATCTACCTAGGCCTACATCATGCATCATGGTAGATTTTTTTAGTGATCTTCATTCATTTTGGCTTATTTCTTTTACTCTGGTGATTCTTCAACATACATTGAATACAAAGCCTATTCTTTCATCATTGGATTTGAAAGAGATTGAAAAAGATTATGATTTTAAAGAATACCTTAAATTTCTATCTAAAATTGTTCTATATCTGGACAACTGTTCCATCTATTTCTGAGGAAAATTTGTGTTACACAGCTTTCTAAGTGATCCATTGGAATTTTTTGTGTCTGTGAGGAGAACACGTGCAAATAAAAATGTATTGACAGTTACATACAGATACTTTTCTTTGCCTAAGTATGGTATATAAATGCTGAAAGAGGTCCTTAGTTTCATATTTATTAAAGCAATCTACATTTCTGTATAACTCTGGCAGAGAAAAGGCTGCTATGCACAATCACATGACTAATTTCTCCACCAGCTCCTTGATGGCATTAAAGCTTTGTCATTTGTAGTTATCTACATCTTACTTTTTGCTTTTTCGTGTTCTCTCATTGTCATATATGTTAAAAGTGCTTGATATTCCTTGTCTAGAATAATAATTTACTGTCAAAAAGTTGGCATTATATTGAGAATTAGTTTACTTTTCTTTTTTTATATCATTTCTTGCTAATATTACAATTTTAAATAAAAATACTCTTGCAGCAGAAACACCCTCATTTTTTAAAAAAGTGTATCGGAAAGGCTTTGCTAACCCTGCATTTACCTGAGACACCACAGAAAAATAGCCAAATTGAAGTCTGGTAGCTAACAGGGATAATCAAAGACAGACAAAATAAATAACTCCTTAGAACCAAAAGATTGTGTGTTTGCAAAAGAGAAAACAAGGATGTGGGGAGAAAATATAATTTTAATAGAAGGTTAGCTGAGTGCACTGCAGCAGAGAATTTGAGTGTGATGCAAAATTGCATATTGTTTCACTTGGTTTCCACATGCTTTCTTGCCATGCTAATGAGGAAAATGTCTTTAAAAGATCAACAGAGAAATATGAGTTTGTACCAGAGAATTAGATTTTGGATGCAAGGTCATAAAATTTAGGTCATACAGTCCAGTGCACAGAGCAGTGCTGATAAATTCTGACTGAGGTGGTAATCAGTTAGGATGAAAGGACAATAAAGAATTAAAGAAAACAATGGTTTTCAGCTGGCTGCAGTGCACTGAAAAGCTTCTGTACTCAGATGCAATACAAATAATTTAGAAGAAAAGTCAGCCTGCAGTGCAATAACCATTTAGTCAATGCTCCAAAAGCTGAAGGACAATGTTCAGGTTCTTTCTGTTTTAATAAATGTCACTGACAGGAAACCTAGGAAAAACAGGATAGCCTGGTGAGACCTACATATGCGCTTAAAACAAAGAGCTCTGATACAAACTAAACCACCATATTAAGGACTGCAGAGCTTTCAGAATTTAGAGTCTGCTACTTAACAATATTATGCCAAGGTCAAAATAAGAATACTGATTCCTAGAAAAATATGTCTGAATTAAAATCCTAGGTGGAATCTAGTACAATCTGTACCCTGATAACATTTTCCCTGATTGTACAAGTCTTACTCCTTCTTCCAATCTTGCAGCCTGGTCCCTTCAAGCTTACGTATAAGTTGAAATAGGAGATATGATTCAGCATTGGCTAAAGCTGCTGACGTTTTTTTTCTGCAAATAAGGAATGTAAAAACTAGCAGAGCTTCAACCAAAGCAAGTAGTAAGAATTTGCAAACAGCAAAAGCATGTCATTTTCAAAATGAAATACTTTCATTTTTGAACCCTCCTAATCTTTTAAACAAAATTCTTGTTTTAAAATCCTTAAATCTTTTGTTTTGAGTGAAAAGTGAATAGAGGAAATGACTACATTTGCTTTTTTATGTCATTTAATGTAAGTAATCGCAATACGCTCAAAATTGGTGTGCTGGCAGCACACAAGCAAAGAGGCTGTGCTGAAGGCAGATGAGCAGCATGTCTGTTAAATCCTGATGTGACGTGATCTGAAAACTCAGCATTATGACAGTGTTTAGTATGATAAATAAAAAACGCTCTCAGACTGACCACAGGAGCTTTCCTAATAGAGAGCTGGGTGAGGCATTGCCTCAGTTCCTGTCCTTGCAAGTTGAGTTGACAGGTTGTATAAATTGTCTTTTCAAACTTCTTTTCTCCCTACAAAGCCTAATTACTGTTTATTTAAATGTAAGAATTACTTCCTATTGCCAGGATCTAATTTGTTGACACAACACAATCATTAATTTCAAAGTATATTTCCAGCGTATATTTCTAGTCCCATTAGATTCCAGTCCTTCAGTTCAATTGTTCTTGCAGTCTTTACTGAGCTCTACAGTTCTCCTGGGAACCTTTCTGTAACCCTATCGCAAATGCTTCTCCCAGAGATAATTTTCTCTGTAGTTTTTTGCTTGCACTTTACAGTCTATAGTCCTTCCAAATCCCACAGGAGGTTGATAACTTCTACCTATGAACTCTCTCAAGTGTCAAGTCACAAACTGTTGGAAAAAATCCTCACATTAAAAACATTATACCCTGTGCCCGCATAAAGGAATCATAAAGTAAGTTAAACATAATTCATTACCTGAGCACAAGGGCCAAAACTCATAAAGGTGTGTTGTAACAGGCAGCAGGCACTGGCCAGAGCCAGAGCCAGGGCTAGAGCCAGAGCCAGAGCCAGAGCCAGAGCCTGCTGCCTCTGCTCGGCGCAGCTCCCTTCTCAGGGAGTCATTTCAACAGAAGCAGCGCCTGTGACTCACCGCAGAAGGTGCTATTTATCATAACTGTGTGTAGGAGAATGAGGCTCCAGCTTGAATAAAATGTCTGATTTGCATGTTTAATGTATGATAGTTTATATTTTAAGTTATTAATGAGTATGCTGATCTGAAGAAAGAAATTTGCTAAATATTTAATGTCAAACAAGCTTTGGTTAAACAAACTGGGGCAGAAGAAATTTCTGAAGATGCAACCACAGCATTTTTGAGTTGTGGGTTTATCAGTATTCAAATACATGTAGGAGATGTTTGGGAGTCTAAAACCATATGATGATCTCACATTTCTATAGCACCTTTAATTCAAAAGGATGTCAAAGTGTTTAACAAACTGCAGACAGGGATCATTTCATCTACCATTAAAATGCAGACATTGCTGCAATGAGTTTCAGAAGCTCTTTAGGAGCACATGGAATCACTACACAACAATACTGGGAAAGAATAAAGAATGTTGTAGCTTCAGAGACTCAGTATTGATGGGAAATTAATCCTCAGGGTTTGTGAACTCATAGTAGCATTTTTGCAACTTTAGGTCCCACAAAATTAAAAAAAAAATATATGAGCCATAATAATTTGAGCAGATAGAGAGTCATATATCAAGTAGATAGATACTGTGGTTAACCTATGACCGTGCTTTGAAAAGTAGGATGCGACTGATCTCTATATTCCTTAATTGAGCAGAAATTCATCTTTTCTCTCAGCTGAGAGATAGCGTTTTGGTAACAGACTTAGTCTGTGGTTGTGGCCACAGTGTAATTTATTGACTCAGTAATAATCCCCCTAAATAATGCTCCTCCATTTATTCACCTAAAGAAGCCTCCTGCTTGGAGTTCCTGATGGAACTGTGTCCCCAGGATATTGGCGCATAAACACTGCTGTTGTGCAGTGCCACCGACAGCCCCAGAGTGCCTGAGCACAGCAGTTCCAGCCAGCTGGAAAACCAGAGAGAGAAAAGGCAAAGCAAGGATGAATATTCACAAGCTATTGCTCAGAAGCAGTATTGCGGATTTTGTTCTGTATCTAATTTGGTTTGACCTTTTGCTGTTTGAAGCATTTCTGGTCTTCTAGAATGGCACTACAGTTTTGTGTTTAAGACTACATGGATTCCTGCCTAAAAATACTCAAACAAATCAAGAGTAAAGAAGAGGTAAAAGCCCCCACTTCTTCAATCCTTGCCTTAAGAAAAGCAAGTAGGAAACCAGGTGAAAGATAGTCCTTCATAATGCATCTCTGATTCAGCTTTGATTCTAGTCACCCTATTTTTACCTCATTAAAAGGAGAACAATGCAGAGTCCTCCCAGCTTCTCAGCACTGCAATCAGATCAGCTTACACATTTCACTTAATGGTGCTCAAATTGACAAATTCCTACTCAGTGCCAGAAGCATGGACTGCACCCTCAAACATGCTTCCAAAGGAGAACTGTCCTCACTAGATAATAAAGTCAGGTTACCATTTTCTCAATATCTTTTTCTAGTGCCCTGATCTTTCCCTTGTGGTACACACAGCCGTCTTCTGCAAGGACAAAGACCTACTGCAGCCCAGCCATGCAGCAGAATTGCATTTGAGGTACTCCTTGAAGAACTGGGTAGTGAAAAGTAAGCTTCTTCAGGCCAAATTTCCCATTCAAGGGCTCTAGTCACAACACTCCTGAATAAAAGTGGAGTCCTAGTAAAAAATCTAAAGGTGTGCTCTGGGGTGAAGCCTTGTTCTCAGCATTAAACTGTGGATGCTCTGTCCTAACCATGTTTTGTGAAGATAACTGTAGTAAACATTAGGAACCACTCAGATATCTGTGTAATGAAAGATCCAATAAGGTAAGCCAAAGAGAGACAAACATTTGTTCTTTTTCCTGCATGTCCACCTTCCTGTTCCAACAGGAGTTGTTCAGGAGGTATGACCCAGGAGAAAGGAGGAGGAAGTGGCTAACCAAGCTGGAAATGACCAGCTCCATCCTGTCTTTGGGTTTACAGTTTTGTAATAAGTAGGCAGTTAGGTCAGCCAACTGACAAGCTGATGGGTCAGTAGCATCTCTTGAACATGCCTTCATCCAGATGTAGACTGAAGAATTCCTGTATGGCTTGTGTTTCAGAAAAGTTAGGTAAGAATGAATCGGTCCTTTACTCTGTGTTGCTGGGGAAGACAAATATGCCAAGTGTCTACCAAAATGCCAGAATGAAAAATTCCTTCTCAGCTGCAAACATGACACTTCATTCAGCCTTTGCACAAGAAAGGGAGGCCATATTTAAGTATATGATTTTGTATACTGTTTCCATGTGGCAAGGGGCATGTAGAATGTATTCTTTTCCGTGAAGCTTTCTTAAGCATGCAGAGGCAGATACTTACTTAAATACATGCACATTTCCAGGTGGTAGTAAAGTGTTCATTATTAAAACTGAAGAAACCCCAAAGGAGACAGATTTAAAAATCCACTTAGACAGCAGCTACTAAAATTTTACTGGAGGTCATCTTTTACATAAAATGAAGGTCTTCAATAACGATAGAGACTGGCTAGGCTGTTCAAATGTAGAACTTTTGTATCTTATAATTAGCTGAATTGCACTGTGAGAACTATTCTAGATCAGTCATCTTCAGTACTTCTGTATATTGTATATTAAAATTTAAAATGATTAAATAAAACAATGAGAACTGAAAAGATCAATATACTTCCTATTGCTGCCTTAATGGACGTTTTGTGGTTTGGATCTTGAAAATCAATACTTAATATAATTGACAGATCGTGAAAAATGTCCCCTTCTCATAGCTGAAAGTATGCGACTTTGACTTCAAAAAGTGCTTAAAGATGTTGGAGCTAGATATTTAAGCAACATTTCTTAGGCATGTCAGTGATATGGTACAATTAGTTCCTCATCAAAAAGAAATACAGCACCTCAGAATTCAAATGTTATTATTGCAAGAGTCTGATTTAACATCCTGCGTATCTAAGCACTGTCAGTCAGCTAGGATGGAATACATTGCATCTAGATCTATCCTTTTTATTAAAAACATATTATACCTTAAGGGAAGTATGTTTTTCTATAGGGATTGCTCCACAATTTAATTACAGCAGGCTATCCTCTCAGTTTATGAGATTCATCGGAACTCTGGAACCACAGTATGATTTATATCAGCATATCCTGCCGTGTCAGAGTGGAACGGGTAGCTGTGCTCTTTTCAGAAAAATAGTATGGTTGGCAAAAATTCTCTGGACAAACTGCAGAAATGACAGTACACTGTTGCCTCCTCAAGGAAACATACATCATCCCACTAACAAACTATTACCCACTAGAAACATTTCAGAAACATGTGCTAGCTAGGGGAATATAGCACCTCACTATATCTTTTTTTCCCTATACAAGTCAAGCAATAGCACTAAATTTCCCCCTTTTTTTTTTCTTTTTTTTTGGCAAGACTATATTTTACAAAAGTAGAAACACTGCAGAAGCCCTCAAGAGAGCAAACCATCCTTTTGACATCTTTAATATGGTTTTTGGTTTTAAATTTCTTTAAACATTTGTAAACAGTTGTATACCATATTATATTCACATTCTCACGCAGACATACAAAAGGGGTTTAAATATCAGTGAACAAACCAAGCCAGCTGAGGAAACCCCGTGTTACTGCAGTCCTCAGCAAAGGCCAGAAAATAGAGACTTTTAATCAGAGGCCTACAGCAAAAATAGGATCCAAGTCTGTCATTATAGAAAGCATGCTTCTACTTGCCATGGTAATTACACCTGAAGGTCCTTTCCTTCCTTGGCTCTTACAAAAGGAACTTCCATATATACATATGTTAAGTCATGAGCTCATACGTACAGTGTGGAGAAAAGGTACTGGCTGAAAGTAGTAGGAAAGATCTTGTTAGCAACCTTGTATTTCAAACACTTGCTAATTAAAAAACTGCCTTTTGTTTTTTATTGTTGGACAACACTTTCATTAAATTAGCAAACTGTTTGGAAATATATGCTGAAGGAGCTAGTCAAGATTGCCAATCTTAGCAACTTGATTGAGTTTTTTCATAAAGTCCTGCTCTTTTTATTTGGTTGATTTGTCTTCTTTTTATTCCTCCAAGAAGTCCTTGGTGCTGGAACCATGACAACATCAAATATACCGGTTATCTTGTTTTTCCTTTAAAACAAATTTCCAGCCATCAATTTTTTTGAGCGCATAAAAATGGCCAGAGAACAAAGAAAAAAATAAAAAGCAGACGCAAAATATCATTTAAAAAATCTCTTGTGTTTGTTAAAGTATTCTCAAGATTTTTTTTGTGTTTGGGGTGGGTAAAACTGGTCACTGTTTATTATCTGCATTATAGTCATATAGTTTTACTATCAAGCTTTCACGTGGTATTATTCTGTATGGAAAGAATTGTGCTTTCTTGGATAATTCTCTGTAATATATCACACTTGTCAGATGCTGCTGTCTCCCCAGGAAGAGCACACAAAGAGATACTCTCCCAGCCTCCCCAAACACTCTTTTCCTCAAACAAGGCAGCAGGTTTGCAGAAGGGAATGCCTTCCCTTGTCAACCTTCTGCACAGCGAATGCCTCCCACAACCCTGTATTTTAAGCATGGCGTGACAGGAAGATCAGTGTACACTAGCTCCTTCACGGTTGTCTTTCCAAAGCCAAAAAGGATGTAGCAGGCTGCTGTATTGGTAGCCTTATCCTAAGAGATAAGCAAGTGTGTAGAGTCCTAGAAAGCATGTGGGCAGAAGGGAAACCCCTAGCTCCTTAAGTCCCCAGTGAATATGGAAAATGCATGAAAGGCATAGTCTAAATGGCCTTTGGCAATGGGACACTGAAGTGTCCCAGATGAACCTCTGCTTTTTAGCAAGCACAGGGGTTGTGACTACCCTGACCTGAACATTATATCAGGTTAATGTTCTTTTCACCTACATATACTCACCCTCAGAACACGTAAATAAGGCCCAAAAGCAATCTGACAAACTTCTAAACCAGTCCTAAAGAACAGGAATAATTCTTGTGAGAAGCTCCCATGACTTCCATTCCTACAGCAATAGCATCGCTTGCCTATATTTGTCCATGGGGTCTATCTAATCGGGAATCCAGTCTCCAAGCAATTAAACTGACAAGAAGAAAAAAAAAATGATGGGGAAATTGCACACGGAAAAAGGGAAAGCTTGTTCCTAAGCAGCTGTTTTGGCATCAGAGGTGTTGAGCTACACACTACTATCAGTGAGGCCTGTGACATGGGATTTCTCTGGGCAAAGACCATGAAATGATTTATAATTTAGTTGAACCTGCATTATTAAAAAGGGACTCTGTCTCTTTTGAAAGACATTTGTGTCTGTCAATCATTCTCTTGATTTTACAAGGTATTGGCCTAGTTGGAGACCAAGTTATTAAAAAATAATCTTTTTTGTTGCTGTAGTTATTGAACTGATGCTATCAAAAGGAGTCTATGATTTACAGCATCTGTCTCAAGGGAAGCTTTACTCAGTATTTTTTTTCTTCCTTTCTCCTGTTGATGCACATTTAAATTTACAATGGTAAATTGTAATTGAGATTCCATTTCTCTCTTCCCTTGTTTAAATATAGATGCTTGGATCCCTTGCTGTGAAGTTATGGCTACTCTGTAACTCACCCTACCCCCACGTGAGGTGGAATTTAGGCTTTGGAATATCTGTTCTTCCTGTCTGGTATTTTCTGATATCGTTCTCACAAGCAGCACTTAGGCAATAATACTGCAATGTGAAAATACTCACACACGCACATACCCATGACCAGTTTGGGACACAACTGTCTGCATTTTCTAAAGCTTTGAAAGCAATATTTAAATGCTCAGGGCAGTAATTCCGCTTGGTTTCCATTTGCCCTGAAATGAGAACCATGAAAAGTTCCCATATACCACACAGTGGAGTATGGTATAAACACAGCTATGTTTGCACTGACCACAGTTATGTCTGCAATTGGAAACAGTATAGCCTTAGTAGCAAACACTACTAACAGACAAAATAACCCTATAAAGAGGAAAGGTTCATTAGCCAGGATGCCTCACACAGCTGCTCAGTTTTGGGGACTCAAGCTAATATCATGCCACACGATGCTTACTCAAAGCTAGCTCAGTATCTGCAATGTGAGTCTGTTCAGGTGCACAGAGAACCTGTGAAATCAAGTGAACACTCCATGTGTGCTCAGCCAAGGGGCTAGACATGGACGGGAAGCAACTGTTTGTGTCTAAACACAAGTTTGCATCTAGAAACAGCAGGACTTTAAAAGTCAGATCAGGGTCTAAAATTCCTTTCCAGGACTTGGTCATTTTAAGGAGGAGAAAAATGTCTGCAGAAACTCAGAAAGTAGCTGTCTCGCACAGAGACAATCAGATAAGAGTTAGAGGCCTCCTGAGCTCCTCTGGGCACAGCAAGGCAGGCTTCCCAGGGAAGTGTGGATTAACAGCATTTTATTCGAGGAGTGGCAGCTCCTCCTGGCTCCTGATGAGTTCCTGCCGCTGGGGAGCTGTTGCCTTTCAGGGCGGCAGACAGTATGTGCTCCTGCACAACAAAGGCTGCAGTTCTCATTCAACTGGGAAGTGTATCTTCTCCTCTTTCCTCTGGCTGGGAGCATTGCTGGCTAGCCATGCTTAATGATCAAATAGGAAAACCGAGACAAACTACCAGTACTTTCCTGGAGAGAGATCAGCCACAAAGCTCTTATTCTTATGGTGCATTGGGAACACTCATCTCTTCCCAACGTCTGGCAAAGGAATACACACACAAACCACCATGATTCCAAAAGCAGACTACCCTATCTATTGCTAACAATAGTGGATGTGTGGCATAAGCAGTGACTATTATAAAGACCCAAAGATCAGAGTGAACATTCAGCTTCTTTTTGTGCAAGCATCCTACCAATATCAAAAACATTGGACTTTATATAAAGTCAACAATCATTATGATCAATTAGTAATACTATGCTAGTATTAAGCATGCAGCAACATCTTATCTACTGGTTCCCAGACCATTTAGGCTGTTGCAATGTGTTTTACATTTTAAAAGCTCCTTGAAATTAGTTGGTGCACAAGCAGGCAAGAAGCTAAGGCTGATATGGCTGTGTATAAACAAACTATTTGGCAATGAACTATACCTAGGTAAAGTTCTGCACATAGATGAGATATTCACATTGCCTAAATGTAGACACAAATGTAGGATCCGTTTCTCCTGACACCTGTATCAGCCAGAGTCAGTGCAGAGAAGCAAGTAATTCTGGGCTGTGATTCCTCTGACACCTTTTCTGTCACTTAGAATGAATCAAATTGTGTGTTACTACTGGTGTTTCCCTCCTTTGGTGGTAAAAGAAGTCTAGAAAATGGCACAGATCCAGATATTATAGCAACCTGAAGTCAGATGAAATGAAACCCTAGTCTGGGGTGGGGAAAGGCATACATCTTAAAAGAATGTCTAAATAAGGCTCTTGCACTGCCAAATACAGGCAAGTATTTGTATGTGGGGAAATATTCTAGGCCAGGTAAACACAGTGAAAGGAATTTTTGCAGAAGAAAAACAAAGAGAAATATTACAGGAAGAAATATTGTACAACCAACAAAGCAGTAAGCCAAGCCTTAGAAAGTTCCTCAGGAAACATTTTTCAAAGCAGACTCCTGCCTTGCAGTAGTCCCATATCTCCTTAAGTGTAGCTGACTTAATGACGAGCCTCAAATATTAAGGTAGAAAAAAAGATCTCAACAGTTCAATGCAAATCAACAATTAACCCTGTACATTTTTGGGTTTAGATTTTTAAGATCAACTATTTTGGCTGGAAATAACTGATTCATCTCTAACATTTGTTTTGAATCTGTTCTACATTATTGGGAAGTGCTGAAATACTCTGTGAAGCAGGGACCAAAACCTACATCTTCTGTCATACCTAACCAGGAGGCTGTATAGTCCTGTTTCTCTCTCTGGCCCAATAAATCTTACAGTCTTTTCTGAAAATTGGAACAGCTTCACCATGAAGAGTGGAGTGTGATTTTTATGCCAGGGCAGCCTATAACTGACTCTCCTCATGGCAATGGGAAATAAGGAACTGAATTTGTTCAGGCTGGTGCAAATGCTTGGAAAGAGGCTCTCATACTTTCTTTGTTTGGGTAACCCTGGCTGCAGCAAGTATAACCATCATTGGCAATGCTAACTCCCAGCTCCGTGTAGATTTGCAAAGAGGCTCAAGAAAAGGCTTCTCTATCGCCTGCCATTCTACCTCCCTTCTTTTCATCTCTGGCCAGGATAACTGCTCTCCAACCTTCTGCAGCTCAGTTTGCTATCTCAAGTTCATGCTATCTCACACAGCTCAACTCAAAGCTACTCTCCCAACAGGGATCCCAATAACCATCTTGGGACAAGCCATGGAGTAAGATACTATCGCAACACACAGCAGGAGCTTGCTGCTGACCAACAGATCAGAGTGTCCTGCCAGTCAGATGTAGCTGCTTCCAGGACAACATTCAATCCAAAGCATAAATAAGAGGCTACATGATGGGTGATGAAGTGTAGCATGAGCACCTGTGAAGGTGCTCTTCCTGAGTCATGAGGGAAATTTTTGCACCCAGGCAGCAGCTTCCACAGTCCCTCACCCAGCAGAAGCAAAATGAAGCTTCTCTATAACGTCTTCAATTTAGAAAAGACAGAAAACGTTATAGCAACAGATGATAGAGAGTGAATGAAAACCCTACAAACCCTACAAAAAATGGGTTTTGGCTTTATCACTTAGAACAGCCTTCTTATCTGCCAAGCAAAATGGGCCTTGAGAGCTCTTCTGCTAGGTGGAGGAGAGTGAGCACACGGTGAGTGAAGGGTTGAGGAGGAGTGGAAAGGTTGGCACTGTCATCTTCCATGCTGTGCTTTCTTCAACCCCCATTAATACTTGAGGGAACACTTCCATTAATACATATCTACAGAAATTACCAGAGGAAGCAAGCCAGACTGCCTCAGAATGCCTCAGCATGAACTTTCTTTAACAAAAGGAAGTCATTTCCTTGCAATGCTTCCCCTTCAGGGTTATTTTAACGTAAAACTTAACAGACTATAGGAGCTGCTTTGGTTAAAAAGCTGCAGTGGACAAGAAGCACGAGAAAGGACTTGAGAAAGATTTCTGTCTCCTCACTTGGTTTAAACACTTCTAAGTCTGCATTTCTAGTCATTGTGCATTTTAGACACAAGTATCTGTGGCTGAGCTATTAATAGATGATGAATCTAAGCTGGGAGCAAAACCTATACTCTTTGCCTAAGGTAACCAAGAATTCCTCTTCAGTACCAGCCTCTCTACAGCAACAGCTTCAATAAACTTATATCAAGCCATAATTCATTTAAATTAATAAAATATTAATTTAACAACATTTATTAAGGTCTAATACATATTTTTACTGAGAAAATCAGTAATTTGTGCAGAGAGATTGTAAAAGAAAAGCTGATGGGATTATAAAATTTATTTTGTGCAACATAAACACATTGCTTGTGTTATCTGGCATAGCATGACTTGTAAAATGAATCCAAACCCGATCTGCACTCTCCTTTATGTTAGTGCTGTCCCAGTGCTTCACACCCATCACAGGATGCATGGGTGTGAAGGAGATAAGCATCAGTTCTCTTTTTCCAAATCATTCTTAAGTTTCACTTTACCTGAAGTATGCCATCTACTCAGCATTGGGTGCATTTATTTTCTTGCCCTGACAATCATGACACTGCAGAGAAATCACAACATCAACGCCCATCCCAGACCCTAATTCATTGTTTTGATTGACAGTCTGATTTCTCTGCCTTTGCTCGTTGAACGAACATGGCTATATGCCAGCTGGACAACAGTGATGCCCAAGACCCAGAAAGATGGTGTGGGCATAGTATATGCTGCAGCTGTGATGATATACAGGAAGGGGCTGGCCTAGGCTGAGACTCACTTCTGCCACACAATAATTCAACAGAGTAAACAAATCTCTCTTTATCTCTAAGCTCTGTCTGCCCAGTGCTTTTACAGAGGTGGTTCCTTTTCCTTTTTCTTTTCTTTTTCTTTCTTTTTTTTTTGGGGGGGGGGAGGGTGGGCGGGGAGGAGGAAATGATGCCTTTTCAAAAAAAAGAGACAAGTCAGTTCATTTAAAAGGCCTTCCTACATCATCTCTGGAAATGTCATCTGCAATAAGTAAGAAAAAAACTGTACATTGTCAGCACAAATCTGCAAAGCTGTTTCATACAAACAATCAATCCTGGTATCTTAAAAGTTCAAAACTTTGTGATTTCCAGTTCCTATTCTCCACTATTGTCCATAGCAGTGCATTCATACT
This sequence comes from Rhea americana, assembly GCF_003343005.1. Classification (NCBI taxonomy): domain Eukaryota; kingdom Metazoa; phylum Chordata; class Aves; order Rheiformes; family Rheidae; genus Rhea; species Rhea americana. The sequence goes on along the minus strand of NW_028186990.1, from coordinate 853,265 downwards.
CTGCCCTGAATAAGCAGTTGCTACAACTGTAAATTAATAAGCAAGCAATGATCTGCATTAACTTTGTGGAACCTTTATGGATTTTGGATTACCCCATAGCTAATAAATAAAATGAGAGCAGAGGGATCCTGAGTGCAGCAGCTACTATGTACAAAGCAGATGATACATTGCTTTTCTGACTCCAAGGGAAAATCTTTCTATCAACTACAGTGGCCTCTGGCACCTCTGGGCCAAAGGCAAGAAGGAAGCTGTCTATAGAGCAACTAGAGCATCAGATAGTGCAAAATATAGCAACTAAAATTCAGGCCAAATATCTTAAAAGAGACAAAAAACTCGAAACATTCCCACAGTAAGACATTCATATAGCAGTAGGACTGCTCAATTATTGTAGAAATTAATATTCACTACATTTAACTGAAATTAGATATTCCTCTGAATAAAGCTGTGATGTTGTAGGAATTCTGTATTGATGAAATGGTGGGTGCTGAGAGGAAGAAACAGTCTAATTTACCAAAACTTAACAATTTGGCTAATTGTTAAATAAACCCTGCCCATCTTCCCATCTCCCATGACAATTATTTACAGTAACTGAAAAATTGTGAAGAGAAACTAATGGAAAATAACTAATTCAAAATATAAAAATCCCCATATTTTTGCAATGTCAAATAAGAAAGAATCTCAGTTTTGGATGAACTATGAAGTTCTCAAGCAAGCAATTATCTCAGCCTTTAGTTTCCTAAGATTTGGAGGATGACTCATATGTGAACTTCCCTGATGCACAGCCTGAAGGGATTTCTTATACTTGAGCTACATCCTAGTAAAGCACAAGGGCAGGGAATATTTCAGCTAATAATGGCTGTGTAAGTAACAATAGCACAGAGAGCCTTCTTGGGAGAGAACTCGGCTCAGCTCTGTCATAGAATCAAAAAGTTGGTAAGGTTGGAAGGGACCTCTGGAGATCATCTAGTCCAACCTCCCTGCTCAAGCAGGGTCACCTACAGCATGGTAGACAGGGTTGCATCCAGGCAGGCCTTGAAGATCTCCAGAGAAGGAGACTCCACAACCTCTCTGGGCAACCTGTGCCAGTGCTCTGTCACTCTCACAGGGAAGAAATTCTATTTTGAAGTTCTCTGTAACACCCAACACTAAACACTTTCAAGACATAATATGCTATACAGTGATACTGGGTTCATACGTTGTAAAAGAAATTTATTGGCCATTCATTTATAAGAACATTTAACATCGTCTATCCATGATTTGGACAATGGCGTCACCATATTCAAATCTATGGAATCCATAAGCGCTGGTGACTAGCCACAATGGACAGCAGACTATTACAGAATGATATGAAGACATAACAGTGGCCCATCAGTATACATTGGTTTTAATACAGCCCTAAATACCTGCAGATCTGGAATGCAGGATATACGTTATGCATTGGGAGGCTCAGCTTGAAAACTACAACTTGTGACGATGAAGTCAGAGGCTGCCTGTTAATGAAGTGTGAATGCAAAACTACTGATAAAAGGCCTAATGAAATTCTTGGAGACAGAAAGAGATCAGTGGTCTCAGCAGAAATAAGAGAGCTATTGGAATTTGTGTGTCTAGTTCTGGTCCATGCTTCGTAGCAAGTGTAGAAATGCTAGATATATCAATAGGAAGATGTGTGAGATGTGCACATCTTTTTCAAATTCATTGTCTAATTTATCTGAAAAAAGATTAAGTTCTTATATCTTTCATGAAAACAAGCAATTAAGGAAGGTGATCCTATTGGAGTTCCTGCTGAAAGAAAATGCATGACACAAGTTTAAGCCATAATAGGCTTCAAAGAATTCATACCACAGAACACCCTTTATTTACAGATTTGTAGGGAGCCAGGTTCCCTGGCTTTCACCTCTGAGAAGAATACCTATTTAGGAGAAAAAATTTTGGACCAAATATAGACTTTGGGCTTGACTGAGGCCATAATTCTCAAACCAGTGTCTATATCCTTCATGGTCTGTCACACGTGATGTGAAAGCTCCTGTGGGCAAGATATATCGACTTTTAAAAGCAGGAAACATCGTGAAAAACTGGACACCAGAAGGGTTCAGGCTGTAAAGTTTGGAAGCCAATGAGTCAGGACTCTAAGACGAAACGTGAAAGCCAAGGGATATGCAGGTGGTTGGAATCGATGATATAACAGTGTCTTGACTTCTGTTGCAGACCCTGAAGAACTTAACTTTAGGAAAGACATATAAACTCTTTGTTAGTAAGCATTTCCTGTGGACCCGTCCACTACTGTCTGCTAAATTTTGTTTCATTGCACGCTTTCAATGATTACATTTTTTTCAAAATTAATGCCTTTGTAATTTGCCTCCTAACATTTGAGACACACAAAGAGATTTGGGACATTTGGGCATTAAGGTTTTTTTGTGATTGAGACATATACCAAACTACAATCATATTACTAATTATTGGTAAATGAAAATATTAAATTCTTAGACAGATTATTTAACTTCTGAAAAAAAATACAAATTTCTAAGGAATGTTGATAGTTATTGCTATAGCAATAACAGTAATTATTAATTTACTTAGTTTTCCATAACTAAAGATATTAAAGGAGAAAGGAAAGAATTTCAACATTAATACTTCAGATGCATAGCTCGAACTTTTTCTATAGAATTCACACTTGACTGACATATCTGACAGAGGAAAAATGTGTGGGATTTATAGGTTACCTGGAGCTCCGTTTTAGGATAAAATAAAAGCTTTCTTTGATCTCTATTCACTCAAAAAATAACTGCTGCAAACAGTCTTAATGGATCTCCACTATTATTTCTGATATCCTATCATGAACAAAATGTTGTTCACATAGTAACATTAATAATATTAGCAATAGTGATTATAATATTAATTGAAATATGATTCACTTCTCAGAATGCTAGTCCGACTTCAATATTTACAAGGATCATTTTTTCACTCTTATCTGTAACAACATAACATAGCTTAAAACTATTTCCTTACCAATTTGCTTTCTCACATTGAATACACACAATGGTTAGTTACAAGAGACTTGCTCATTAGTGCTGATCTGTTGGCAATGATCACTGGAGTATTTGTATTTTTAGTAAAATAAATAATTAGCAACTGTGCTAAAGATACCAGATTTAAGGGAAATGGAACAAAGAAGGATCAATCTGCTAAATCTTTGAGAAGCTCATAGGCTGATACTTGACCTCAGTGGTAGAACATCAGCATTTATATTTTAATAGTTTCAGCCTATATAGATTGTGGCTTACTTATTTGTTTAAGTAAAGGGAAGGCGCATTTTAGGAGGGAGGAGCCCCCTCCACAGTAATGGACAAGTCCCTTTCAGTATTAGGCATATCACTAGTCTTACAGTGCTTCTTTTTTTCATAAATATGTATGTCCTGTTTTCTGAGATGGTAGTAGTATGTTTGAATTACAGTTTTTAAGATTACCATGACTTGTTTCTTGGCTTCATTTTCCAGCTAAATATCTGAGGAGCAAGTTAAAGTCTGTGCTGAGAAGAATATGCTGCTAAGCCTCAACCTTTCTTTTTTTTTTTTTTTTTTTTTTTTGCTAGATGTTCTAGTTAGAATTCAGTTGTCTAGATGTGCAGAAATGCAAGGTCTTTTCCTCAGTTGAAGTCCAGACACTGCAGCCCTCTTCTTATCGCTGTCATTGCAAGTGATATGGAACACAGTGTTCCCTAATCATATTCTAATCACCACAGTGCTAAATCCACATAATTTCCATCCACATCTCAGTTCAAGAAAGTTTAAAACTTTATTATTCAATGAATCCAAGTATAATCTCCACTTGTAAAAGCATTGGCAATATTTTTAGGATAATCTAGTTTGGGCCAATGATTCTTTCCCATTTAAAGGGAAGGAGGAAAAAGAGGTGAATAATCTTAAATACAACAGCAAAGAGGAAAAATTAAGTTAAAGTCCTCTTATGAAACAGCAAAACTACAAAAGGAAAGAAAAATAAAGCATCTGCCAGGCAGATTTTACTTGTTTATCCAATGGAAAAGCTGTATTTTGAAGCAAGTGAATCCTCCCTTGGTAGGTTTTAGATTTCTTAAAATCAGATCCTCAGTATTTTGTGGGCAGCTCTATTCACCAAATCAATATAGCAATTACACTAAACCTAGTAATATTTTATGCAGCTAAGTTCAAAACAAGAAAAGCAGATGTTTTGATCCCGTATGAAAAGGAACACTTTCAAATTCTAATCTAAAACTTAAGATAAAAAGAAAAAGTGGAGAGAAGGAAACAGGAGGTAAAATGAAAATATATCAGGTTTCATCGGCTCATCTTCCGGGACAGACTAGCATAGCTTTTTGGCCATGGTTGACCTATCCTAATCAACAGTCTGTGTGAAGATGACATGAGCATTTTCTCTCCCTCTCACTTGTCTCCCCTTGCCCTGTCTCTAAAATTCAGATGAGTGTAAACAATTTGTTTCTTGTTGGGGAAGTCAGAGAGCAGCTTTCTCTGAAGCCTATCAAGAAACTGGGCAGAAGACTACATTTGAGCAGTGAGCCAACACCATCAGTTAAGCCTCAGAACTTGGACTTTCATAGCTGCAGGTCATCTCAAAAGCATTTGAATTCTGCCAGACATGGGAGAAAGAGACTTGAGGCCATGCTTCAGCTGAGCACCCCTTCTCCACCAAAGCAGTGCCTTTTGCCAAGCTACAGTGCCAACAAAGAGTCCATTTAGATGCACTGTAGTGTTAACTCTGTGAGCTGCCAATTCACTGAATTCCTCATTATCTAGGCATAAAATCTAATGAGTGCCTAATGCTAGCTTAAACTACAAGTCAACACATTACTAGCACAGGGTATGCAAGTGTCTTGAATGTATAACCATGGCATTAGACACATGCATCTGTGCATCTGCTCCTGTGCAATGTTCTGCTTTACAGTTACTTCTATTAAATACAAAGAAAGTTAAAAATTCAGAGAAAAGTATCTTTCCTAGTAGAAATTGATAACCTGTCTGTTGCTTCCCCTGCATAAACATCACCAGTGGCACTATTCGTGTCCTAGCCAGAAACGCCTTCTCCTACTGCTTCAATTAATTCTTATACTTCATATTCTCCAGGAGCCTTTGGAGTGTTCCACTAACTGGAATACATGTGAAATGACCTCATTCCTTAGCATAACTTTGCAAGAGGATTCTCCATTGAAATGGGACTTATTCTTGCTCCTGTACATAAAGTTCCAATGCATGTTAATCCCCAGGGTCTCTCTCCAAGCTGCATTTCAACTCCCATCTCTTGAAAGGCAGAGGACTGTAGTAGAATTACTCGCTATGAAATATCTGTATTTCTTCGGATTTTAAAACATTCACAGATGTCTTAGAAATATATGGCCCTAAGATTAACCTGTAGAAATGTAGTTTACACACACACACACACACAAGGCTTTCCTTTACCAATAAAATAAAATAAAATCAATAAATGCTGTATCTTGTGCAGTTAACTAATGGTCACTTCACTGACTATCTGTCTTGAGGGTGATTCTGCTTCTGATTTTGCTTCCCTCTGTATTTCACCTCATTTAAATTTTGCCTCTTTTTCTAAGTAGATTAAATTTAATCCTCTCCTATTATTTGTGCCACTGTGTGCATGAAGAGAGGCCCATTAACTGTTTTGCTCTGGTATCCCCAGTTTTCTCCCTCCCTTTTTTTCCTGACAACTCTAGGCTTCTTCTTAGACTTCTAAATAACAGCGCTGAAGATGGAGAAGCCCAGGAAAAATCTTTAACACTGACACTTCAGAAAGCAGAAAATGTATGACCTTTGTGACCTTAGTCAACAAATACCTACTCTTTTTAGGCCTTTTCCAATAGTAATGTCCAGGTTAGATATTAGTTACTGCTAGATTTTCTTGTGAGAGCATCAAAAAGATGTCCTCATAGGAATTAATTAAGGGATTGTTAAGGTTAATCAAAGCCTCTATAGTTACATTTACAAAATTCATTATACTATTGTTAGGTACTACACATACAAACACACAAAACAAAACAGGAACAGAAAAGCAACATCATGTCACTTACTTAACCTATGCCAAAACTGAGAGCCATATAGATAAACTGTGTAGCTATTCTTCGCTTTTATTCTATGCTGCGCAAAGAGCACAATAGCCATTGGCAGTCTCTAACATGGGACATCCAACTTCCTGAATGCCAAAAATTAAGATAACATATGTATTTTTTTCAAGATACTGCAAGTTTGTTTCTCTGTTTAACTATGAGCAGACCTGTGAGTGCTCATCTCCCCTCCAAAATCAGAGTTTTGACCTATTTGGGTGGTCAGCAACCAACAAATTAAGTAACGAATGTTGCTGTTTAGTTGGTAAAAGTTTGTGAATTCACTTCTCATTGAGTAAATTCCCTATTCACTGGCTTCTAAGGTATCTATTGTGTGTAAGAAAATAATCCAAGGAAATGAATAAAGTAAGCAAATCTCAGGCTGTTGTGGTGGAAGAAATTCTTGATGAACTGAAGAAAACATCTGGATTTCAAACTTCGTCATTCAGATCAGCTCAAATTCATAGTAGTCTAGTTTTCCAATTAAAATAAGAACTGGAGATGAAAATCCAAGGGTCTGACAAGGATGTGGACCACAGTTTCAGCAGTGCAATATGTAACCATATGGAAGATCCACATTGAGACCCATACAGTGACTTATTTTGAGAGCACAGGCTATGAGAACAGAAACAACTTATTTCTCAGGAAAAAAGCATATATATTGTCAGCTAGGAGGTAGTTACACAAGCACAGCAGACTTCTGCTTGATGCTTGTGCTGGGAAGACAAGGAAATCAAGGTTGTTTCAGCAACAGGCACAGTCTGAATGATCAGACCCTGTGTGATGTGCCCCTATGACAGATGGGGCATACGCGGGGTGGGTGCTGTTGCTACATCCAACTATTTCTTCATTCCTAATGCTGCTCACAAGTGGCCCAGCTCTCTGCCTCTCTTTTCCCAAATGAGATAGGACAATCTTCTTTCACATTTCTTCCCAGGCCTCTTTCTCTTTCTCCCCCTCCACACACACAAGTGCCTTTCCAGACCCTTTGCTCCCAACCTCATCTCATTCCTTGACTCCATGACTTCTCATCTCCTTTCCCCATCCCTATCCACTCTCATCAAATCAGAATCACGAAACAGATTTTCATTTACACTACTGGGAAATCTTGAACAAGTTCTGCAACTGACAACATATTCCACCAAATATGTAAAAGAGTGGGAGAGACTGCCCACAGGATGACCTCAGTATGTACTGTATGTCTTAGAAAACAAAGGTACTGTAGGGAGCTGTTCAGATGTGCTTGATTATTTTTCAGTCAACAGATGACAGGAATTTAACCTTGACAATATTTATCCTCTTTTTATCTTTTCTTTTTAATGTGCACTGCAGTGAGTAAGCAACAGAGAAAAAAGGTAGCATCTTCGCTTTACTGAGTTCTTACAGAATCTGCACAATGTTAGCTTTTCATACGTTAGCTCCAGCGAGAGATCCCTTCTGGAGTCCCTCATGTTTACAGCAGTCACAGAATTCTCTGTAGGTATGTATGTATTGATTTAAATTAACCAGAAGTCAGCTGATTAGATTCTTAGATCTAGATACTTTTCACTAGCTCTACTACAAAAGAATGAACTTCAAAAAAATACATAAACACCAGTTAAAGACTACTCTACACATCTGATCCAAGAATTAGCTTTTTGTTTAGAATTTGTCAGCAGATTACTAGAATAGCCATTCACAACTAGATTCCAAACAAATTCACCATCCAGAATAACCACAGCTAATGGTAAAGTAAATATATCTCATTTTCTGAAAATGATATAAAATCTTTAAAGAAAGACCTCTGAAAGGGCAGAAAGAAGCCGTAATGCTTGAACAGCAGAATTTGGAATGTTATTTGACTCAAGAAAATATCCTTCAAAAAAAGCTACAGTTGAGTCCTACTAATGAAAATAATAATTAAAAAAAAAAAAAAAAAGATTAAAGCCTGACAGACTGTGTAAAAATGCAACAAAAAATAATGATGAATCTTTCCTCCAACACATGAGGGTCAAGAAGCCAACAAAAAGTCTGTATGACAGGTAATGATAAAGGTTTTAAAGGAACACTCAAAGAAGGTGCAACCACAGCACTGAAGCTAAATGTATTTTTTTGCACTACTGTTCACCATGGGAATGACTGGAAAGGCTCTTACTCTGGAATCCTTTCTCCTGGGAAACTTGTCAGAGGCTCCAGCTGAACTTCAAATCATAGTGGAAGAAGTCATGACACAAACTGACAAAACAAGCAGTAAGAGCTCACCGGGACCAGATGGTGCTCCGCCAGGAGTTCCAAGGGAGCTTGAGGATAAAACAGACAAATGGTGAGGTATAACTTTTTGTCTAAAACTGTGCTGGTACCTGAAGACATAAAATGTCATGCCAGCTAAAAAAAGTACAAAAGAAAGAGAGAGACTTGAAAAAGATTCTACAGGAATAATATGGAAGCCAGATATCTGTACGGGGCAAATTAATAGAGGCCTCCATAACAGAGAAGATGAATGGACACTTGGATAAATATGATCTACTTTTAGAAAGAGCAAACGTAACTTGCAAATGGGAGGACTTCCTTTAAACCTTATTTGAGTTTAGAGTGTTGGATCTCAACAGGAGTCCAGATACTGATCGGCAAGGTCGTATAATCTATTTGGACCTCCAAAAAGTTTCCACAAATCATTTCACTAAAAGCTTTTGGAGAAATAGACTACCATGTGTAAAAGAAAAAGTCCTGGCTAAATAATTGGCTAAAAGATGAGAGAAAGAATGTAGGTGCAACATGACCAGGACCCACAGTGGAAGAAAATCATCAGTAGTTTCACTGGAACCCCTGCTGTTCTATATAGTCAGAAATATAACGTGGCAAAAAGGTGAGCATTGAGGTGACAAGCTTGCAGAAGGATCTTATGAGACTAAGAGACTGAGCAATAAAACATCATATGTCATTCAGTATAGGTAAAAGTGCAGTTAGGGAGATGGAAGAAACAATCGCAACTCCATATTTAAAGTGATGGCTTCTGAGCTGAGCGTTACAGCTTATCATGATCTTCAGATTATCATCAACAATTCCATGAAAATGTCTGCTCAGCATTCAGTAGCAGTCAAAAAAAGACAAATCATATGTTAGAAATTATTGTAAAATGGATAGAGAATAAAATAGAGAATTTCATTATGCCCTTGTAGAAATCCAGAGAGCACCCATATCTTGAATGCTGCATGTTCCTTAATCTCAGAAAGGATACATTGAATGGAATACATGCAGACAAGAACAGCAGGACAATCAAAGGAGTGTGACACCTTTTGTACGAGGAACAGGTAAGCTAACAATCTCCAGTGTGGAAAAGAGGTCACTCAGGGAGGATATGCGAAAAAAATCTACAGAATCATGGCTGGTATCAAAAGAAGGAATGAACTATTTACAGTCTTTTCCATAATACCAGAACTAGGGGCCATCAGATTAGGATAAATGGAGCCAGGCTTCGTGCAGAATACAGAATCTGGTTCCTCTATGCAGTATCTAGGAACCTCACATCAGAGGTTGCTGTACAAGGCAAAACCTTAACTGGGGTCACAGGGAGACAGAACATAGGCGAGAAATCCACTGAACGCTAGTCAGCAGAGGGAAATTAGATTTAGGATATAAAGTTACCTGAGCTGAAAACAGTTGGAGACTGGGAAAATATGGAAGGGAAGTATCCTATATGCTTACTCTGCTTTTACTCCTCCCTAAACATCTACTTACAGGTTCTGTAGGAGTCAGAACAGTGCCTTAGGTGAACCTTTGATCTGACCCAGAGTGATTGCAGTTGTGTGTTTATGACTTTAGGATATCAGACAAGTGTCAGATGCTACATATTAATCTTTTTGCTCATGGATCAAATATATCACAACCGATGAATGCAAAGTTATTTGTAACTTCCTCTTACATGCTTGGTACTGGGCCCCATCTCATACCCAGTGCTGGAACAGAAAGAGCACTGGGCTCATCTGCTCTAACAACTACTACCTTTCTGTCAGATGTAGCCCAGAAACTTTAATCATAGTTCTCTTCAGTTTTTACTAGCAGCAGGAGAAATATACACTTAATCTGTTATTTTTGCATGGAGTATGTCAGAACATTTTTCTTTGTTTTTGTTATTTACTGCAATGATCATTTAATACACTGCAAAGAAGAAAATGCTAGAGATTACGGCTGAACTAGTTTTCAAAAACAGTTGGACAAATAAAATATTTATATTGAATAGATTTCACATTGCAGAGCCTGAGATTTGGCAATAGGCATTACAAATCATGAGCAATATAGAGGATACAGAATTTAATTAACAAAGCTAAAGATGGAAAAGAAAGCACATGGATATATGTAATATGGCTCTCAGTTTCAATATTCAGCAATAAAATAGTAAGCCAATGCTTCTAAACCAATCTGAAATGAGTAAAAAACAGAAGCAACATAGTTGGAAGGTTATATTTCAAAATGTAATTAGTGTCAGAATATTTCAGAACTACTAAAAGCAAGTAAGTCACCAAGTTCAATACAAAGGGAAGCACACATGACAAAGAAGTAATTTAGAGAAGGAAACATATCTCATTATTTTTATTATTTAAATCTAATCATCATCAGATTAATTTAGAGGAAATGAAATGAAGGTAAAATACTACATCTTCATATTGCAAAGTAATTGGTGTCAAAGAAATTTTAATTTACTGGAAACAATCCCTTCTGTGCAATTAAATAGAAAAAAAACTATTATGTATATTAAATAACAGCTCTCACTGTAAAATATAGCTCTCCAAAGATTAGTCATGGTTTAAATGAGTGGCCACAGAACATAATTTTCTATGTTCTATCTTCATGAAATTAAAGAAGATTCTGAAAAAGGTATACGTGAGTATATTCAGCAAGAATACTGAACTGTAATTTATTTATAGCTGTACTTCAAGAGAACTTTTCAATAAAACTAGTACTTTATTGTGTAGAACAGAGATACATTTCAAAAAACATGTGTTCCAACATGACTGCCAGGTGGACCCTAGCTTTAAATCAGAATCCAAATATTTCCACAATGTTCCCACAAAGCTGCCACACTGAGTATTGCCAGCATGTCATTTATATGACTGAGCAAAAAGTACCGCCTCTCTTTGGCTGTTAATGGAAAATGGCCACACTACGAAGGTTATGCTGACAACTGAATATGAAGAGCATTGTCAGACATGGCAACTTTCAGTGCTCCCAAACTAATGTTCTCTGCAGAAGCTTCATAGACACTTTGGAAAGCCTTTCAAGGATAGTGATGTTACTGACAATTTTTTCCTAAATGCTACAGGTTGAATACTCTGAAACAGAGATGGGCAAATGTTCAAATATTTCATGGCTGGATTCTGAGGAAAATGTTGCTTGTCTATAAATATATCTAGTGATAGCAAGAGAAATCATTTCTTACCCATTAGCCAGGAATCATGCCATTCTTGCACTTTCAGCTGCTTTGCTGCAACCACAAAGTGTGTAAAAATGTTAATGTAAAGGAGTGAAAATAATAATACAAGCTTTGTTTTGTTTTGCCCCTTCCAAATTCAGGCTCAGCTTGAGCTCTGTGCACAGCCAGACCAGTTGTTGTTTTATCCAAACCAGTTCATCCATCCCTAATCAAGATGCTAGCAACCAGCTGTGTTGATCCTCTTGTATGCTGCACACAGCATCTCTCTGCTCCGGAAAAAAAAAAAAAAAAAAAAAGAAAAAAGAAAAGAAAAAAAAATCTTACTTTCGACTTTGCTCAGTCAAGAGTGTTTTTCCATCAGGAATCCACAGGTGCAAGCTCTCTGGCTTTGGCTTGGCTCCACAGGAAAGCTAATTGCATACCCTTTGGATGACCATTTAGACCTGTGCTTCTTAACCTCTACAATACTGCAAGTAAGTACCGTGTTCAGTGCTATAGTACAGTACAGTGGCAAGCTCACCTAATTACCCCTCTACTCTTCCTTCCGTAACAACGTCCTGTCCTCCAATGCATTGCCCCTCTTTGGCTCTCAACCTACAGTCTTCCCCCTAACCACTCCCTCCTACTACCCACAGGTGTAGGCACTATCTTTTGGCAGTCTAAAGGAGTCATTTGCACACACCTCTTTGCATGTCCCTCTCTTCCTTTTCTGTTCCCTTCCTAAAGCCTCGGCTTGCTTCCCAGTATAATCGATTACTGGTTCCTGTCCCAAGAGTTCAATCATGTTGCCTAAAGGAAAGGCATTAGCAGCTGTGAAGCAGGGGAGGCGGCAACTCTGCAAGCATTAAGTAGCCAACTACGTGCCTGTGTAAAGGGGCTGAGCCAAACAGGGATCAGTACCCGCAGCCAAAATGCAGAGCATGTGGAACTGGGTGCCAGGTATGTACCACTGCCTGCTCCAGGGCCCTGCTCAAGGACTTGAGCAGAGCACAGCAAGCCCACCTCCTGATCCAGATACCTCCGTTTCTCTACCACTAGTCAGGATTCAAAAGGTCAATGCACACAGATCCGTGGTGATGAAAGCATCTCTGCTCCCCACTTCCTTGATCTGGCTTAGCTAAGGAGTCTGGAGTTAATAGGCTGCCTGGTTTTACCTAGCAGAAGTCCATCATGTAGTTAGTGCAGGTCACTTTGGTGGGGGTATCGGGAGCCTGGCTCTTGTGTGCACACAGTATCTGTAGAAAAGGAAAAGGAGATGAAAATGAAAATAAGCCATTGCGAAAAGGATTGTTTTTCTGGTTGGCCTCAGCAGGTATGACAGAGTAAAAGGTGACTGAAGTCCTAGACACCCTTTCAATTACAAAAGCAGAGGAAATTTTTCACCATAAGGCCTTTGCAGGGGACCATGCCAAGGGAAACTAAAAGAGTTTCTTTTTTGCATGCTTACTAAGTGCTGTAAAATTTGCTAACACAAGTATACTCTTACTTAGCAACTAGTAAGATGCAACTAACTAACAAGGTGGCAACTAAAAAGGAGAAAATGAAGGCGCTAGACATGAGCATACATATGACATACATATGTAATATAGGACTGCCAAACAACTATGGATTCAGTTCATTGCTATTTCTTCTTTTATATAAATGCATACATAACAAAGCAAGCAAATAGTCTTGCCTAAGGAATTCTTTGATAAAGAGGTTTCTTATAGACCTTACAGTATAGCGGGCTTGGTGTGAAATCCTAAGATAGCCCCCAGAAAAGGATGCGTTATGCTAGCGCACTGAAGGTGGAAAGAACAGTAAACTAGGCAACCACAAAGCTATGCTGGGGCTACAAACCACCCTCTCTCCCCAAAGCAATAGGTTTTTTCTTCTTTTTTCTTTTCTCTTTTCTATTTTTTCTTCTTTCTTCTTTCTTCTTTCTTCTTTCTTCTTTTTTCTTTTCTTTTTTCTTTTCTTTTTTCTTTTTTTTTCTTTTTTCTTTTTTCTTTTTTCTTTTTTCTTTTTTCTTTTTTCTTTTTTCTTTTTTCTTTTTTCTTTTTTCTTTTTTCTTTTTTTTCTTTTTTTCTTTTTTTCTT